>NC_089537.1:2834957-3134957 GCF_963924715.1 Thunnus thynnus | reverse complement strand
TAAACTGTCACCCTCACTCCATTTTTCCCTTCCCCTCATAGGTCATCCCCACTACTGAATTATAAATATAAGACCTATAATTATTGTAAAATAAATGATAATAACACCAAACTTCATACAAAGTTTGTATATAATGTACTGTGTGTATATAGGCCTTTCTGCTGTATCCTACAAAAATGAGCTGCATTCAACCCTCACACCCATTCCCCCCCTTTCTTCCCTCCTATTTTCTCTCTCTCACTCTCAGTTGGAGAGGAGAATTTTAGAGTACACTTCTGGTGAAATATCCTCATAAATCCCATTACTTTGGCCAAATCTTACATTAAAAATCATATTTCGGTAGGACATTTCTTGATGAATCCATTGATACAGGCTTGAAAGTGGTCAGACTTATAGTTTAGATGTCAGAACCCTCTGTTTGACACAAAGCAATAAATGCAGTGGAGTAAAAAGTATAAAGGAGCATTAAAATGTGTGTACTCAGGATAAGTACAGATACCTGATGATTGTACTAAGATACAGTACTTGAGTTAATGTACCAGTGGAAATAAAAAAAACAAAGATGATGTTTTGGTGTTTTACTTCAATACTGAATCTAACTGCTGCTGCAGTTTTACAGTCTTAAAGCTACGTAAGGGTAAATATAAGGTGGAAACTGGATTAGAAGAAGTTCATTAAATGTCAAAGCTTCTGGTTTCACACCTGATATTTATGTAGATTTATTTGAGTTGTGTCCATGTCACAGGTTTGAACCCAGCTTTTCTCCCTGTGAGATAAAAACACATAATAATAATAGTCATGATAATAATAATAACTTTATTTATATAGCACCTTTAAAAACAGAGTTTACAAAGTGCTTTGACAGACAAAGCAAAGGTAGTACAATACAAAAGCAAAGACACATGACACAGAAATCAGTAACAAGTCAGACATTAGGAAGACGACAGTAGAAGACATGTTTGAGTCTCAACTCACTGTTGAGGCAACATCACCACCTGCTGTCCAAACCAACAAATTACCTGCTACTGTCCACGAGGATACATTACAACCACAATCGATATTTCATTCACAAACACATAAAATATAATCAAGGGTAGAACTGCTAATGTTTGTGTTTTCTTTTACATTTTACAATAAGTTACATGAAAAGAAAAAGGAAATTAGAAATCAGGGACAACCTGATAATTGCTCAATTATTAATATGTACTTCCTGAACAACTCTAAATGAAGGAATATACACTCACTAGTGCTCGGTGTGTTTACTTTGCTCCCAATACAACCTCAATTATTGGTTGCATGGATTCCACCAAATGTTGGAAACGTTCCTTTGAGATTCTGGTCCATGTTGACATGATTGCATCACATTTCTGCAGATTTCATGCTGTGAATCTCCTGTTCTATCACATCCCAAAGCTGCTCTATTGGGTTCAGATCTGGTGACCGGGGAGTCCACTGGAGTCCACTGAACTCATTGTCATGTTCATTAAAACTAGTTTGAGACCATTTTTGTGTCTTTGTGATATGGTATATTATCATGCTCAAAGTAGCATAGAAGATGGTAAATTGTGATGTTAAAGGGATGCAAATGGTCAGCAACAATACTCAGATAGGCTGTGGCATTCAAACCATGACTGGTTGGTATTAAGAGGCCCAAAATGCGCCAAGAAAACATTCCCCCACAGAGGTCTCCTCCTCTCCAAAACAAACGTACACGGGGATTAAAACTGTAAAAACACTATATAAAGCAATTTCACTTAAAAGATCTAGATGTCCGATGACTAAAATCTTTCATCCGGTTAAAAGATACAGATAAAAATTACCAAAATCTAAAATGTTTATTATAAAAATGTGGCTTAAAACAGAATAAAAGTACATTTATGACCGTTTCTTGTGGGCAACCACAACGGCGACGTATCATCTTGTATGTTTATTCGCTTTGGTAGACGCCATTGTCACGGACAACCACAATGCCTCCGAGGTATTATCTTGTACGCTAATAGTCTCTGTTAGATGCCACTGTGGCAGACAGCCACAATGCTGATGCATCTTGTGCTGGTATACTCTTTAGTAGAGGGAGTATGACGCCGTCGACAGGCGACAAAATGAAACGGACCGTTACCTTGATTAAAATTATGGATTTCTCTGGGTTTGAAAATTGTTGGAAACATTTGGGATAATGTAAGTACTAGGGATGTGCAGAAGTATTTGTATCTGTATTTGTTGAGGCAGCTAAATTTTTTGCATTTATATTTGAATAAAAGTGGAAAGAGGCTAAAAAATCCTGTTTTTGTTATTATTACGCTTTTAATTTTAGAAAATTAAAGTGTTACAATAAGTGTTCATGAAGCTTGCTCATGAAGCATGTGTCAGTAACTCAGCTTTATCTCTGGAGAATAACCCCAACTCTGGGAGTGATGTCCAAATTAGGAAATGTGCATCATGTAGCAGGTGGATGTGACTCCCCTCATCGAGACCTGCTGTTGGACGTAACAGCAGAGCAGAGGAGAGAGACTGAGATAGTGATGTAACCAACCTTTATGCTGGTAATTGACTTCCTCCTGAAAACAAAATTTTAAAAATATTTGTATGAAACAAATATTTGTAAAAAAAAAAAAAAAAAAAAAAAAATTATTTGTGCTTTGCCGAATAACGTATTTGTATTTGGGCCCACCCCTAGTAAGTACACAACAAAATAGATAACAGGTCTAGTTTTAGACATTTTAATGCAGAATAGTTACATATTATAGCTTTGACATGTGTTGACTAACTTCAAACTCCTCAGTTTGCACAGTAGAAAGAGTCTATCTTGTGATTTTTTGTAAATGTAATCCAACATGCTCAGAAATGGTGAAGGCTTGACCCAAAACAGTCCCAACATATTTAAAGGAGCTCACTTGCTCCACCTCCTGGCTGTTGACCGTCACAGGCTTTAATAAAGGGTTTGGCAGATTGTTCTTATTACTGTCTGTGTACATGCCTTTACCTTTAAACACATTTAATAAAAGATGAGAACTGTTAAACCACTGTGTTAGTTCTGTCACATAGTCAGTGTAAATCTGCAAATAGATCCAGTGTGTGTAGACTGATACATTTAAAACAATAAGTCTACTGACTACCTGCAGTCATAGTACATGAGGATAATAGTTGTGACAAGAAATAGTTGTTTGATTGATGAAGCAACAACATCTATAAACAGTATATTTATAGTACTGAGTTTGTGTATTTATAGTGAAGTAATCCTTCAACCCAACCACAGTTCAAACTGATTTTTATACATCCAGAGTCCAGCAGATGGTGATATTTCACCAGTAATACCACAGTTAATTGATCCTCTACTTGAGTGCACAGGTTTGGTTTCAGAGTAATAATAAAGGATGAAGAAAGAAAATAAAAATTTTACTTTACAAATTACTAACACATGTGCCTCACTACCCTCACAAAACTCTCACCTCACAAAGCAGGATGTTCATGTATATTCAGGTTAAATAAAAAGGAGCAGAGAGTTTATCTCCTAGAACATATTTAGACCATAAAATCTCATGACAAGGTCCCTTCAGTAGCTTTTCTGGAGCTTTCAATCACATCACACAGTCCTCCTCAGCAGATGTAATTTGTACAGTTGCCCTGATTTTTTTTCTCTGAATACTTGAAAGAGACTGGCCACATTGACTTAAAAGTTGAAGAGGAAGATCGTGTAATAGAATCAAAAGCTTCTCTGAATAGTTTCTTCTTTCTTTCTTTTTCTTTTCCCTCATCAGGGTGAGACAACTACTGAAAATAAATAACCAGGATCTTGTAAAAATTCATACATTACTTACAGTATACAGAACATTCTGATAAATTCTCTGAGCTCAATGCACACAAGGAACACAATTAAGTTATTTATTTCCACATCAGTTACAGGACAATCAGCTTCTAACCAGCAGGTCAACATAAAGTGTATTTCCCACCTTTTCATTGTGCTTCACATCAACCCAAGATGTTTACAGAGGAAGGGGTCGACCTCACAGAGAAACTCAATCATCTCTGAACTCGCAGCTTCACCTTTCTTCCTCACCATGTCGATGACAAAACGAGCCTTGTCTCTTTTGTTTTGCTTCCCTTCCGCTGACTCCCTCTCAGAGTCAGTTATCACCTCTTTCTCAAAGAGCTTGTCCAGCAGACTACTGAGAACAGGTCCTGATATCCCATCGATGAAGCTGGTCCATACGTTCTTCAGTCTCTCATTTGAAGGGAGGATCAGAGCACTCGGCCCACAGGTCCTTCTTACTCCAGTGGACAAAAGACAAACATGTCTTTCCCAGACACAGTGGGAGCTTTTGGTGTCTTTCAAAAACAGCTTAATATTTTTCATGATTGTTTTTAAATTCACCTGGAATGATGGGAAGCAGTTGTCGTAGTACTCCTCATCAAATTCTGCTTCTGTTGGTTGAACTAGAACTGAGTCGTCTTCAGGACT
Source organism: Thunnus thynnus (assembly GCF_963924715.1). NCBI lineage: Eukaryota > Metazoa > Chordata > Actinopteri > Scombriformes > Scombridae > Thunnus > Thunnus thynnus. The sequence continues at coordinate 3,130,498 of NC_089537.1, read as the reverse complement.
AGTGGACAGTGTGTACTCCTGCTTTGGGAGCAGTTTACAGTGTGGGGGTGTCCCGATGTACTTTTCATCTCCATTTGATTCCATCCACTTGCGCAGCACATCACGCAGCACGATGTTCTTTGGTAACAACAATACATTGAGGACAGATTCTGGATCAGGATCAGTTGGGGGTCTGTAGAACAGCAGCACCAGCGCTTGGACTGGGTCAGGAGGAGAGTCTTCATCCTTGACATTACCGAAACCAGAAAACCCTGTGATGTTTATAATGACATGAGTCTCTGTTATCTGATGAGGAGTAATAAACTCGATGCCCTCATCGTTCACATGAGCAACTGACAAGAATTCACATCCACCTGTGGAGCGGATCTCACAGTGTGGGAGATGAAGCTGACACACAGACTGCTGGAGACATTTGATGTCAAACAGGGGTCCTGCAGGCTTCTTGTGATGTTGGGCCAGTAGTCTGCGGTTCCAAGAGACAATCCTGTAAACCACGTCCCCTTCTCCCTCCATGTGAAATACCAGACCTGTCACACTGCACTGGTACAGGCCTGGACGGGAGCAGTGGAACCTGTAGGTTTCCTCATTTTCATCAACAGTGATATCAGGTGTAAACTCCTCAAAGTTGTCTTTTAACAACATGTCAGGTAAGCTCTTTGCTCGAGTTAAGTTCTTGTTCTTTGTAGAGGTTATTTGACTGAGTGAGGGCACGCTGTGAGAACAAGGCAAGCAGCTGAAGTCTCGTCTACTCCAATCAGGACTGAGGTGAGAATGGGTTGGCAAGGTCTCAGGGACAGACTCAGCTATAACAGGTGCTGTCATTTCCACCAGGGCTTCATGTATAAAAGAAGTCTCCTGGGACAGATTAGGGTCTCCTGGGAGAGACTGCCTGAAAGATTTGTCATGTTGAAGATGAGCAATTTGAGGAGGCGGATGGGGGAGAAAAGAAGGTGCACATGCTGCAGTAGCCACAGGGGGGCGCGATAGTGTGCTTGACTGACTGACTCTTCTGGGGGAAGATTTGTAATTTAAAGCAGAGGACAGAGCATTCCTGATCACTCTGGCCGCCCCGCTGAAACAAGATGTTTTTCTTTTTGTTCTTATATATGATCTAGTTTTAAGGCTAGACCCTACCCGTATGTCACCATGAGCACTAATCACTACGACTTCTGTGTCTTCTGTGTGTGAAGTGTCATTCATCCACTGTAGTTCTTCACTGCGTTCATCTGACTCATTCTCCTTCTCCTCTGAAGTGTTTTCTTCTTCTTTTTCTGATGCTCCTTCTTCATCCCCAGCTGAACAGAACAAACACTTAATTCTCCTTTTTTGACGTCCCATCCTGTTTCCCTTAGAATACTACAAGATTTTTAAAAACTGTTCATCAACTCTCATCTTCTTTGTGCTTTAGTGTTTTTATTTGCTCCCACATAACCTGAAACAAAGTAGAGCATATAAAATTAAAATCTACCATAAGTATTTCCAGTTTATTTAAATGGTAAATGGACTGCATTTATAGTGTCACTTTACAACTTGGTGGAGCTGCAACAATTAGAGCCTGCAAATATTAATCAGCAACTATTTTGATAATTGAATAATTATTTTTGTCACTCTCTAACTTAAAAATGCCAGTAATTTGCTGGTTTCAACTTCTCAAGTGTGTACTTTTCCTTAAAATAATTAAGAAAATAATTGTCAGACTTATTGATAATGAAAATAATAGTTGTTTGTAGCCTTACAGTGCTATGATGCAATAATTCTACCTTGCCCTCAGTCTTCTCTTTGCAGTTTAATACAACACAACTTTACAACAAATGAGCTCAATATAAACTAAAACTATTAAAGTCTGAAAACTAGATTTTGACACAGAGTTCCTCTTTAAGACCAGGACCACAAGATACTTTTAATTCCTGATAGCTCATGAGGTATTACATGAATTAATTTGTGTGTAAATTCATGATAATTCCTATACCCTGACTATAAAGTGTTAACAATTATTAGATATATTCCTACCATCAATTTAATTTTGGACTCACCCGATGAACTGCACAGGACGAGTCTTCTTTCTTCACAAATGAATGAATGTGAAGCTCTTTCACACACGGTATGTCATCCGCTTTCTCATTAACTGTATCTCCTCCCCCATTCCAGGTTTTTCTGTAAATGACTCATCTGACGAAAGGTGTAGATTTGAGTTAATCTTTGATTAGGAAATCTTTTATTGGACGGCCAAAATAAACCGTTGTTTAAGTTCTTTGTCTCTCTTTCCTTATTCATATGCACACATATATACACATTAAGTCTCTCCCTTCTGTATATGTATGTAGTTTATTTTATTGAATATGTATTTTCTGATATAATTTACTTTAAACCATGATTTTTTTCTGTAATTGCAAACAAATATTTTCCTTTTTTAATTAATATAATTCTGTTTCAAGCAAATAAAAATAAATGGTTAATAACCTGCAGGTAATGTGCTCCTCACTTTAAACCAACTATCTCCTATAAGCCATTTTCAAACCTCACCTGAGATTCTGTCTTTCTGTTTTTTGATATGGCTGACACAACACTATTTTTAAATCATGTTAAAAAAAACTTCTACTTGTGTTATTTTTTTCATTTGACACCTGAATTCATGGTTAGATATTTCACTGTGACATCAGAGCTCACCTGCTGCTGACGGGATTTTCATAATAACATCATAAAATAATTCCTGTTATTCACAAAAAATACATTGTAAAAGGTATTTTCAATTCATTTCAATTCACCTATGAATGAATGAATATTTATTTTCGTGTCTGTGTCTTACGTCCCATCCCTCATGAAATCATTCAGACATATTAATCAACAAACAAACAAACATTCCAGCATGTAAACCCACCAGCATCAAACAGCACAACACATTAACATCATCCAGATATGAACAGCCTGCATACAAATATCCCAGGAGATATCCAGCACTGGAAATTAAACAAAACAAAACAGTCCACATATGCATCCATTAATATCAAACACTATTAATATGATCCAGCTCATAGTCTGTAATCAATATAGAGAAAAGAACTTGAATCTATCATAAGTCATTTTTCTCCTCCTAGTCCATGCTTTAAAATATATTCAGAAAATGCAAAAATATCATTAACCTACACCTAAATCTGGAACATGAACTTTTTGAAATAATATTTGTCATAAATCATGACATAAAGGACAGTAGAGAATGAAATAACGTTCACAATGTTCACAGATTCTTTCATGTTCAACCACACCGCTGTATCTTTCAGTTTTGATCTTGGTAATATAACACATCTTATCTGTGCACTACTGATAATGTTATAGATAAAGTTAATAATGTTAATAAATAATGTTCATGTCATAAATGATATGCAGTAATAATCTGCTCCTGGGCCACTCATGGAAAAGGGAAACAGTGACATTAAATGGTAAATATTTCTCCCACTAATTTCAAAAAGAAAAAGCTTGGATGTTATTTACGCTTAAAAAGGAAATTATTTTTGGGAAGCAGTTTTGCCCTCAGTAATAAAGTTGTTTAATAAAATGACATGTCTGAGTTATGACCACAAATTAGTCAACAACAGCTTACACCTGAAATTTAAACATTATTTTGACTGTTAAGTTTGCCCAGTGAAGACGTTTCCAATTCTGCGATTAAATACTTATTTCAGATTTACCATCTTTCATTCATCACCAACTACTACCGCCAGGCTGCAGCTAATCGACATGCACTGTACTCTGTAATGCAGTTTGAAGTCGAGAGCTGTCAGATCATTTTTCATCCTAAACAAACATATCTGGCAGCTCTGCGTAGATTTATGTGTAAAATGTGGAATTAATGGCAAGATCGTTTGAGATTTAGAAGAAAATTGTCAGAGACAGTTCAGCAAAATCATGGCTGAACAAACCTGCTATGGGACCCCAGGAAAAACAATGTTGTTGGGCCCCTACTGACCCCCCTGTACCTGGTAGGACACCAGAGCTGAAATAATTGATAAATCGATTGATAGAAAATGAATAGGTAAACATTTTGATAAGTGATTAAACATTCAATTAAATTTCAAGCAAAAAATGTCAAAAATTCTCCATTAGCTGCTTCTCAAATGTGAATATTTGCTAATTTTCCCAGTTTTCTGACTAACTGTTGGTCAGACAAAACAAGTCATCTGAATATGTTCACTTGGGCTTCAGGGAATAGTGATCGTCATTTTTCATTATTTTCTGACATTTTTTACACTGAACAATCAAGATTATGAAAGAAAATAACAGTACTCCTATGATGGGATAATACTACCTGTCCCCCAGTTTTCTGTGTGCAGTTTGATAAAACACAACTTTACAACAAATGAACACAATATAAAGTAAAACTAGTAAAGTCTTCAAAGTCTTGAGTCCTTCTTCAAGACCAGGACCATAACATGGAGGATGTCACAGAGAATTAATAAAATTATTTAAACTCAAATGATGTGGAGTAAATATTTGCAGTTGCCTGCTTTCCCTGGTTGGTAATATAATATAGCTTTGTTTGACATTGGTAGGGACAAACCCAAATCTATGCCCACACATCTGACTCATGTGTCATGAAAAAAGATTACTCAATCAGTTCAGGGCAACACTAAAGACCTGCATGTATTTCTCTGAATTGAAGTATCTGAAATACCAAAAATTGTGAGTGATGCATATATAGTCCCACTTCTAGACTTGTAGGAGACACTTTTTGTTGTGTGCTCTCTGCACTGTATAATGACAATAACTTGAATGGAAATTTTAAAAAATTGAAAATGAAAAGTTTAAAGAAATACAGGCCTGTGACAAAGTTATAGATATATTCAGACGTATTTCCCAAGAATGAGTGACCTTACACAAATAAATTAAATAAAAACTTCTAAGTCTTTAACATACAGTACTGGGTAAAAGTTTTAGGCTCTTTAGATGTTTAGATTCTTCGCCGTAATGCAGCAGCATCATGGAGGCGTCTGATCATCTGCAGCAGGACAACGAGCCCAAACATCCAGCCAGAGTCATAAAGAACTATCTTCATCAACAAGAAGAACAAGGAGTCCTGCAACAGATGGTCTCTGATCTCAACATCATGGAGTCAGTCTGGGATTAACATGAAGAGACAGAAGCAGCTGAGACGCCGAAATCCACAGAAGAAGAACTGTGGCAACTTCTCCAAGATGCAGGAACAACTGACAACTGATTCACTTTAAGTTTCTGCTGATAGGTTACTCAAGTTTGTAAGTTAATTGATCAAAACTGTTCACTGCATTGTTTACAAAAGCATCCTCACTTTAGTTTAAGAGCATAAAACTTTTGCACAGTACTGTATATCAGAAAAATAAAACCACCACAACTCAACTGTCTCTATAAGCATGTTGAGGGAACAAAAACAAGCTCCAATAAACTGACTGTACACTACCTGCCCAGCACCCATCAGCAAACAGACACAGTTAGAGACTAGCTGGTGAAGAACATGTAGCAGTTCTAGATATTTTTCTCAGGAGTTGGCGGAGACCAAACCAGAGCTAAAAGGAGAATAAATATTGGACTTTCATTCATCAAGTGAACACAAACATGACTCCAGCTCAGTGATTATAATGTTGCTCTCAGTCTGCTGGATGTTGTAGAAGCCAACAAGAACTGGTTGTCATGACGGTATCAACTAACAGGATCTACTGAGGATGTCCCTCAGACATCCAGGAGACTATTTTAAAGGGACCTTACTTTGTTTACAGCATTACAACACGAAAAACAACAATCCTTATTACTTATTCAGGATCAAGCAAGTAAATATGCTTTTTTTCTGTTCATGTTCACCAGCAAATGTATATTTTCTTCTTATCAATATCATATACTGCATTGTTTCACATGTGACTGCTTTTATATCAGTTTGTGAAGCTGAACTGAAAAATCTAACTGGACTTCAATCAAGTGTTATCACCTTCAAAACTGAACAAGCTATTGTTGTATTTTAGATCCAACTAATAATTAACCTGACTTTATGATACCATGACTATGAGGTTCAGTGTTTTCCAAATGCTTGAACTATATACTGGTACAACCATTAGTACATCCTGTCACAGCAGTAAAGAATTCCTCACACACGTTAGTGAACTTTTGAACTTTTTGTACAGTGTTTTATTTTCTCCTACCAATCATCAAAGTGAAACAAATGTTTGTTTCTTGTGAAGAAAGTCAGATATTATCTGTTCAAGACTCATACAACAGGTCTGAACTCTTAAATGAAATAAAATGAAACAAATTAAACTTTTAACAAATTTTCATAAATCATGTGTCTCTAAGGAACAAATCTGTTGGTACAAGTGGTTCTTGCATGAGGCCCAATGAAGAAGTGGGAAATACAGTTTATGTTGACCTGCTGGTTAGAAACTGATCATCCTGTAACTGATGTGCAAGTAAATAACTTTATTATGTTCCTTGTGTGCTTGGAGCTCAGAAGATTTTACTAAATGGTTACAAATATTTATGAATTTATTTCTTTTAATTTGCACTTTCATGTGTTTTATATTTGGGCTCAGTGCTACTTGATATACTGTATGTGCTCTAATGTTTCTGTTTCTTTTCTGTCACACAGCAGGATGCTTACATGGGTTTCTGATTTTTTATTCTGTAATCATTTTAATCTGGAAAGCATCATTCATATTGACATGTGCAACACATGCTTATTTTAAAAAAGATTAGTAATTTCATTTCAAATTCTGAAGGTAGCTATAATAAAGGCTGTAAATCCACCTTAAAAATATCGGAAGCTGTCTCCTAATACATTTTTCTTAGACCACAACTTGAAACTGTATATGTAGCATCCATGCGTTTTTTCCTTGTGAAGGTGTCATTTGTAGATCTAGTTTTTCTTCTCTAAACATTAAGACCCAAAGTGAGTCACAGTCAGTTTATGTTCAACAAAATTCAAGGCCCTCATTGCAGTCCTACTGCTCCCTCTAGTCATTAGGTCACTCCAACATTTCTACAGGTCAAAGGGAACAAAGAGCAAAAAGCAGAGATAAAATGGGTGAATAAAGAGGGACCTCAATATGAGTAAAGCTTTACAATGGTTTACATTTTTTTTTTTTTAGCAATATGTGAGAGATGTGTGAAAGACTGGGATTTGATGCTAGGACTCAACAGTTCAAGCAAGGCTTGAGCTTTGATAATATGGATGAAGGGATGTACGACCTTAAAATAGTTGAAAAAACATATAAATGTAAACATAGAAAATGTCTCTATAGTCTCTGTGCTTCAGACAGGTCAAGAAAATGTGAGCAGATTCAAATGAATGTCGTACAATCATTGGATGAATCAGGCTGTGGGGAGATGATCTCAACCAATGATATTGTTTGAGTTCTGGGGGCGGGTCCTCCCGGCGTGATTCATCCAATGACTGCGCAACATTCAATTGTTTGCATTTACGCGCACTTTGTTGATCTGCCTGAAGCGCAGAGACTACAGAGAGAAAATTTCTCTGGATAAAGTAACACAAGTCATTTCCCAAGACTGTTGATTTAAAGATGATGATTCACATTCAGCTTTCAGTAAAGGTAAGGTAATCATTTTGTTTTTCTCTTTAACATGAAGTTTCGTATAAACAGAGATATAAACTGAACTTGTCATGAGTTGAGCTAACACCAAGGGCAGCAGAGAGGGAAAGTGAGATAGTAGCATTCAAGGCTAGCTACAACTTGACATAACTAAAGCGTTGATGTTGCATAAGTGCCAGAATTTTAAAATGTTTGTGGAGTCAGCAGTGCTAATGTTAGCATTTGCTTTTTGTATGCATTAAGTAACATTAAGTCTGTATGGCTTCAGATGACATAGCGTTATGCCAGTCCTAATGAAGCTATTAACGTTAGCCTTGAATCAGAATCTCATAGCAGTCATAATAACATTAAATAAATTACATTTGTCAGTTGACCATTTACATGTTTCAGCTCCTATTCTGTCCTGCAAACATTAAATAAAAGGCTGTGACAAGTTGTGACCCGAGAAAGACTTTAAGTGACAGCTAGTATGCTAGTGTTAATAAGTTTAGCCAGTTAGCTTGATAAGTTACTAATATTATTTATTAAAGAAACATCAGACCACCCAGCTGCTCCTATTTACTGCTAGTAAATACGTTACCAGTAACCTGCTGTCTACCGACTAAGTTAGTGTTGGTGTGAAGAACACACAATGAAACACAATGCAGTAAGATTTACAGTGTGGTAGTTAAATGAGTGTGGTGTGTGTAAAGTGCTGTGTAAGTGTGTGTGTGTGTGTACTGTGCAGACAGGCAATTAGTGTTCATTTTTCATAAGCCTGGTTGTCTGGTGGAAAAACCTGTCTCGGAGCCTGCTGGTCCGGGCTTTGAGGCTTGGAAAATAATAGAACGCCTCAAAATATGTATGTTTTAATGTAATGTTAGTATATCAATGTGTCACAAATTTATTGATAAAATAAGTATTTTCATCATGATAATTATTTGAACTTTGCATCCCCCAGTCTCTTCCTGAGTTGTTTTGCATCGCTGGCATGGTTTTCCCAGGCACAGCCTTCACATACAGCCTGCATGGTTATTTGAAGGTTCCGGGCCTCAACATCCCCATGGTCATACCCAGCCTCACCACCCTGCAGGAGGGCGTTCTCAGCCAGGGGAAAGCCAAGTGGAGTTTAACCCTTAGATGCATAATTGGTTAAAAAATGACCTGGTGAGGTTGTTTTCTTGAAATATCTTCGTAATGAAAAATTGTTATCATTTCATATTCCAGGTATTCCTCAAAAAACATGTTTTTGATATGATGCCATTTACATTTTTAACTTACCTTTTATACATTTTAAGAAATTGTAGTTTTTGTATTACTACCCCAAGCTTCCATAAGTGGGTCAAAAATGACCCGCATGCATTTTCTATGGAATCCAATGGGAACCTTTGATTCTTATCAACTGTGGCTGTCAGGAATAGATTAACTGACAGACTATATCAGAAGTGTCACCCCTCAGGAAGATTATTTTACACAGCAAGAGCTGATACGTGTAAGTATTATCTTCATATAATATTGTGTGTGTGTCTTTCATGACTGTTGTTATTATTTATCAACAAATTAGCCTACTTTATAACTAGCTAACACTAGCTAGCTAACTAAACTAGCTAACATTAATATATGTAGTGTGTGTGTGTGTGTGAGTGTATTTATTTATATAGCTACATATTGATTTATTGAAAACATTACTCTTATGTTTCCTCATCCAAGGTGTCATGGCTGCTAGATACACAGCTGAAATGGTCCTACAGATGCTGGATGATGGAGAGGCAGTAACAGGGTTGGACTCCGAGTCTGAAATTTCTGATGATGAGGACCCAGACTATTGTCCAGGTGGCAGTGGCAGTCGTCCACCTGGAAATCCAACTGAACAGGATCAATCTGACTCAGAAGATTCCTCTTCTGTGTCCTCTGCAGAAGAAAGTGTCCAAATCATGTCCAACAGAATGAGTCGGAAGGGCTCTTACTGGAGCGAGTTACCTCCCACCCGGGGCAGAACACAGAGCCACAATATCCTCAAAAGATGCATGGGAGCTCTTTATCACTGATGATATAATACAAGAGGTGATGACGTGCACAAACTTGGAAGGACGGAGACTAGCAACAGCTAGAGGAAAAGAATGGAAAAATGTCACCAAAGATGAATTCATGGCCTTCATTGGATTGACCCTGCTTGCAGGAAGTGAGAAGAACTGGGATGTATCAGTCCGTGAACTGTTTGGGAGTCCTCTACATAATCCCATGTACAATGCCACAATGGCTGTTGGAAGATTTGAAGACATTCGCCGTACCTTGTGCTTCGATGATAAGAGGACCAGAGCCGACTGGAAACAGACTATATGGCAGCCTTCCGCTATGTATGGGACCTGTTCCTGGTCAACTGCAGACAGCGATTCATCCCCAGTGATTGTGTCACTGTGGACAAACAGCTTGTGCCATTCAGGGGTAGGTGCAAGTTTCTACAGTACATGCCAAGCAAGCCTGCCAAGTACAGCCTAAAGATCTTCTGGGTTTGTGATGCACGCATCCCCTATGCAATAGATGGTAGTTTACACAGGGCAACAACCAGGGGAAGAAGTTCAGAAGAATCTGGGGGAAAACATTGTCCAGCAGTTGTATAGTAGATTTAGAAACACAGGTTGCAACATCACCGTGGATAACTTTTTCACCAGTGTGCCTCTTGCGCAGCATCTCCTGGAGAAGGATCTCACTATTGTGGGATTATGTATTCTCTACGTCAGAACAAGCCAGACATCCCTCCTCAGATTAAGCCTTCCAAGTCCAGGGAGGTTCACAGCACAGAGTTTGGATTCAACGACAACCTTACCATAGTCAGCTATGTCAGAAAGAAAGGAAAAGCTGTTGTGCTCCTGAGCACGATGCACCACGACAAAGTAGTGGATGAAAATAGCAGAAAGAAAAAAACAGAAGTGATCACATTTTACAACAAGACGAAAGGAGGTGTAGACACCACTGACCAGATGGTTGACACAGAGGTGGCCCATGGTGCTGTGGTACAACATAATTGACATCGCCACCCTGAATGCCTACACCTTTTTCACGGCTCAGCACCCAGAATTCAAGAGCGGCATCACCAATGCATGACGGCTCTTCCTCAAAGAGCTGTCAAAGGAGCTTGTCACACCACACATGAGGAGTCAACTGGAAGGCTGCCCCCAACTGCAAGCCCCGATTATTGAAGCAATGGAAAGGTGTGGGGTGACAAAAGCCACAACCCAGCCACAGGAAAGAAGCAGAGTCAACAATAGGTGTGGGAAATGCAATGTACCTGTGTGCAATGATCACAGCCAGAAACAGGTAGTTTGTCTGAACTGCATACAGTGATGAGACAAGAAGGCAAAACAGGGAAAAGAGAGAGGAACTGTCAATGACTGGACAGTTACACACATACATACACACAAACACACACACAGACAGACACACACACACACACACACACACACACACACACACACACACAATGGATGTTCACATTTTTCTACTGCTGTTCTGGGTAATTTTCTTTTTCAAAAATGTTAAAAAGTGAAAAGTAAAGATATTTCAAACATGAAATCATTCTTGTGTGGTCCTAAATATAATACTAAATATTATACAAGTGATTATTCTTAACCTAAATGACAAAAATGGCATAAAAACACATTGATTCTAATATGGGTCATTTTTGACCCACTTATGGAAGAGTGTAGGGTCCAGTCACTCGTGCATCTAAGGGTTGAGGAACTGCTTCTGGGTGCTACACTGCATGACCCAGGCCTACTATCTGTTTACCAGGTGTGTGCACTAGCTCATTCATTATATAGATCAGTGGCTAAACCGCACTGTCACGCTGGAACTATTGCATGACATAGGGCTAGGTAGAGAGAGCGTGATGAAAACTGGAGGAAACTCGGATCATATCAACACTAACGCACCTCAGAAGCGCTGTGTGTAAGCATTTTGGATTTTACTCTATCAATGGCAAAATTATTGATAAAGATAAGGCTGTTTGCCGACTTTGTATGAAGCAACTACTTTACAGTAACGTTACCACAACAACAAATGGAGTGACCTGTTAGCTTCTCACCCAAGCGAGGCTAAAGAATCAGAGCACCAGCAGCTACACAACCTTGCCCAACTGTCTATTTTTTGCCTATAAATTACATAATGCTAATGTTCTATATAATTTGAACGAAGCAGCAGCCTCATGGCTCCCCTCTGCCGCTGCTGTGAGGGTCAGAGGCAAAGTTGCCATTGTGCGTACATTGAAAAAAATACAGGCAACAACGTTGACACCTGTTGGTGTGCAGGTACTTTTAAGAGCATGATACATATTTTCTGCTTTTGTATTCTCAGGACAAGGCTTGCTGAGGCTCATTGCAGAGGATCATAGCCATCGTTGTAATTCTGAAAGGAAGTGGGTGACTTTCAACTTTCCTATGAACTTGGGGCTTTTTTAGCACGCAGATTCACCTATTTCCATGGCCAAGGAAAGTTCAATAAATATTTGTCAGAGGTTGGGGACTCGAGTCGCAAATTTGAGGACTCGCGACTTGGTTGACTAACACTTATAAGACTCGACTTGACTTTGACTTGAGGCAGATGACTCGAAAAGACTTGACAGTTTTTATTTAGCTGAATTGCCTATTTACATTATTGTAGATATTGAGCATGAACAGCTAACGTTTTGAGACATGAAAGGGTGGCTTCTAGTGAAGTGTGTGCAACCCAGGCTTTGAAGACAGTGTCTAGCAAGACCTAGAAAACAATGCAAGACAGGATTGAGCTCAAAGCTTGTTGAAAGCATTTTCCCATACCTGCGCTGATTTTCTCTCAAGCTTAATATTACCAGACTGCTTCTGATTCAGACAAGACAGCTTATGAATATACAGCTTTTCATGACAGAGCTTCACTGTTCTGTTTGCAGTCCCTCACTACTTCAAAGTCAATGTAATTCAACCACAGCAGAATGGTCTCTTTCTCTTCAATCAACCGTGTGACAAATGCAATCCTTCAAGATCAGGCAAACATGGTATTTTTCCTTTATGATGCTTGATGTTTGAATAATTCCAGTGTTCTAAATTAATGGATGTATTAGTCTACACAATCCACAGCAGAAAAAAGTAATCATCAGATTCGTTGTGCAAGAGCCAGATGCGGGTAGATTTTCCATTTGGTGAGTAAATATACCAAAGTAGTCATGTGTTGCAGACAGAGCCTCAGGCTGTAGTATAACTTGCAGTTTTTTTTTATTTGTGCACTTTACAACCACAACAAAGCAGACTGTGTAGCTTACAGTCCATCAGCATATCTTTGCTGCTGTTAAAACCCACTAGCTTTGTGCTAACTACTGCAACTGGAGGAAGTTCCTCTTCTTCTACTACTTCTGCTTCAAAACTCTCACCTTATTAAAAGGCACAACCTGGTGGCAGAATGGCAGAAGTCATACAACATATCCACACACATTAATACTGCATAAAATACAAAATGATGAACCCTAGATCCTGGAAAACATGTTGGATCAGATTATTTATTTTTGTTCCAATAGTTAATTGATGTGAAGTTAATTTATAAAGTTAATCAACCTGCATGATGTTCTTTAGTTTTATGTTGACATTCCAAATTGTAGTTGATTTAACACCCCCCCCCCCCCCCAAAACAACAACAACAACAAACAAGGTATGAACTGAACCATAAATAGTTGTCTTCATGAATCCTAACCATAGCCATCCCTAGTTGTAGAGACTAACTAAGATGTGCAGTTCTCTCATGACATGGCTTGCCATTGTAACCTTTTCTCTTGTGGTTTAAGTGCTTCTTTCATAGTGACTGACTTGTGACTTAATTGACTTTTCTTGCTTGACATTTAGCATTGACTTGACTTGGCTTACTTGAGTCTAAGTCACAGTGATTTAAGACTTGCTTGAGCCTTTAAGGTTAAGACTTGAGACTTGCTTGTGACTTGCACATGTGTAACTTACTCCCACTTCTGATATTTGTGAACATGAACTACTTTCTCCCAAAGACACAAACCAGAGACATAAGACTCAAATTTGTGATGCCATCCGCAATAAAGTCTGGAGCTGCTTCATATACAATGAATGTGAGACTAATTTTGTAGTAATTTTTTAATACCCAAATAAGCTTTAGTCTATAGTAAACTTTCATATCTGAAACATAAAATGTACCTGTATACTAGGCTTGGGCAATGTCTACAGAATTACTTTGTAAAGCAAGCAGTAAAAGTAATTTATGATATATTCTGGTTATTAAACATCTTGAAATCTCATACATCTCAAATGGGGATCTGTATTGAATGGATTGCACAATATTGTAAAATGATTTTGTACATTCAGAACTCCATATATTAATGTGAAATGTCTGCAGATATATTGGGGAGTTGCTTGCAATTACTGTCATATTATGTTTATATAAAGTAAACCCTATCCATTAATGGGAAAAGCCTGTAAATATATTGGAGAGTTGATTTTAATTACCGTCAAAAAATGTTTAAATAATGTATACTCCATACATTTATGGGAGAAGCCTGAAAATATATTGGAGAGCTGTTTGTAATTACTGTTAAATAATGTTTATATAAAGTTAACCTCATACATTAATGGGGAAATGTATGTAGATATATTTGATAGTTGCTTTTAAATACTATCAAATAATGTTAGTAAAGTAATGATTATTAAAATTATGTTTTGTAAACTATTATCACATGATCTTATTGTTTTGTACAGTATAAAACCAACATTTACCAGGGATCTACTGTAAATAGATTGGATAATCACATAAAATAAAAGCTTAAAGCTCTCAAGATACCATTAATGGGTGTTAAAGGAGGGTAATTTGAATGTAATTTTACATAATTTTTCTGCGTTTTACATCCAGAAATCTCTACTGGAGTTCTTGTGGATGGATTGGATAATCCTATGAATTTACCAAAGATTACTGTATGAAAAGAAGAGTCTTCATTTAAATTAGGTAATTTTAAGGTAGTTCTGCAATCTTTTCCCTTTTTTGTGCAGATTTATACATTTGTTTAACATTCTAGCAATGTTTTATAATGCGATTTTCTTTTTATTTCATAATGGTTGGACTGTAAAAATGTAGACAATGTCCAAAGGAAATATCTGTATTTTTAAAATAAATCTCTGTAGAATAACTTTGTTATTTGACGGTAAGTGTTTGGCAACTTTTGCTGCCAGACTTTTTACCATTTTTTTTTTACAGTGTGGGAGCCAGTCCCCACACTCTGCACACAGGTGATCTGCATAAACCCTCCAATCAACCCAGACATGCAACTATCCGAATTCGGAACGGGGAGACAGTGAAATGATAGCAAGTCCCACAAATGGGTGATTGCTACACATTTAAGAGGCTGCTACAAGGTAATGAATGAGATTTATGGTTGAAAAATGACATGAGCCCCATTTTGATGAAAAGTTCCAGGTACTTTGGACTCAGAGGAGCTAAACTGGGAACTTTAAGTCCCTGCTGTGCATCCTGTCTGCATTTCCACCGCATCTGAGGAACCAGGTAGATCATGCAAATTAGACCCATGAGGAATTTAGAAATGACAGCTGTACTTGAAAAACAGTATTCACACAAAACACAGATTTTTTTGTATTGATATGTTTATTTGAAATATACAAAGTATAAGACAAATGAATAGCAAATGCAAATGAATAGAAGTAGTATTAGGATGACCAATTTGCATCTTCTGTTGGTATATTTAACATCTCATTTAAGATGTCATCAGGCCTGCATGCTTTTTTGTGTTGCAGAACCTTCAGTTTGTCTTCCAGTTCCAATTCTGTGATGGGGTGATCCAGTGGGGTCTGATGATTCTCAAGAACTCTTTCAAGATCTTTCAGTTTTCCTGAAATCTGTTCTTGAGCTTAATTGTTTGGAGGTTTTCTATAGAGATCTTCAGAATGATTTTTCCATGTATCTCCATTTTAAATGGACTATTTGTTGTAATGTTTCTTGGCAAATAAGTTCCCATTTTCCCAAAATTTATTTGACCCCAGAGACTCTTCAATTAATTGTAATTGGTTTTGTAGATATCGTTCATTTGCTCTCAATGTGTTTTTATATTGTTTTGGAGTCTCACAGTAACTAAGGTGGAGCTTCTGGCCATCCGGATTGTTTTTGGTTTGAGACTTTTCTTCCTAATGGATCTGCAGTCTGAATCAAATCAACTTTATTCATTTTCTTTGGTTGTTTTGTTTTTCATTTTAAGTTTGATAATGAGGCCCGATGATCAAATATGTGGTTAATGTTTACCAGACACAGCTCTACACCTTCTGTATTCTTGAGGGTAGATCTGGACCAGAAGGGAGCCTAGAAGAGACTGGATTTCTAGACTGACCGTTGCTTCCTGGTACTGCTCCCGGCTGTTTTGTGCCCATCTGTATCACTTCTTTATTTTGTACAGATAGAGATCACAACTTCCAGCTGATGAGAGAAGAAGAAACAATAAAGGTCATACCACTTTTATAAAAGTTACAAAGCATCAAGCATGAAGCAAAAAAGAAACCTCTTGAAGTGCAAACTGTTCCCAGTAAAGCAGCACTGTTTTAACTTCCAGCTGACAGTTATTGAACTGGTGAAAATGTGTCACATGATGTTACATATGTAACTGACATACATGTTGCCTGAAGAACAGCACAGAGGCTGAAACATGTTGCAGTTAAACAGCTGCTATGAGACTCTGTAGTGTTCTCTCTCTGCTTACTGCTGCTTGTTTTTCAGAACCAGTTCAGCCAATCAGATGTCACCATGTTTTACCTGTCACGGCTTCTCAGTCTCTTCTGTTTTTCATGCAGCATTTATTTCTAACTTGGAGAACACACACACAGTGAGGTGCAGATCAGTGTGAGCTTTATTCCATCAAAATTAAAAGATGTGGTTCAACTCTTCTCCAATACACCGTGATTTACTCATCAAATGTTTTCAGCTATCTCGCCATCATCAGCCCTGTTGCCTTGTTGGCAACAGGGCTGATGATGGTGAACATATCATGATGATCTGGAGAAAAGTTGTACGACATGTTTTAACATTGATGGATATTTAGTATTTAAACAGTCATCCACAATGCTTTAAAGCACTTAATAGCCATAATTATCTTTATCTTTATGGGAGTTATCTTTGATAAGGATATGTCCTTTAACTCCCACATAAATCAAATCTCAAGGACTGCCTTTTTTCACTTACATAATATCGCAAAAATCAGGCACATCCTGTCCCAAAAAGATGAGTGCATCCAGCAGCTGGTGTACATTCAAAACACCTGAATAGTCAAAAGAAATACACTGAAAATCCAGTTCAGCTTTATTTACCACCATCAGGCCTGAATTATATCTGTCTTTATATCTGACAACATGTCTTACATAGGAAACAGGTGAGACAGGCTGTGGATATCAGGAGGTGTGTGTTAATAATAATCAATCAATCAATAATTAATCAAAAAACAACAAAGGTGAACTGAAACTGACCACTAATTTGAATGACACTTGACCTGCAGGCTGACTGCTGCAATGTTTGCTGAAAGATATAAAAAAATATTATCTGGAAAGTAGCTGCAATACTGCATCATAACACACGGTGGAGCTGCAACACAAAAATACTGCAGTGCCTGTAATCTTCACAGGAGTTCAGCCACAGTGCTGGAAAGTAACTAAGTACGTTTACTCAAGTAATGTGTCCTAAAACCTGACTGAAACATTTCTAATTTAGTGTTTGAGTTTAAAAACGTACTTAATTGATTAAAAACTAGTTTCTCTAGAGTTTTGCTTAAAAAAGGGAGATTTGACATTGTTCTAAAAATTGCTGGGTGTTAAAATATCCAGGTTCCCTTTCTTTAAGAGGTTTTACTAGAGCAGTTTTAAATCAGTGGGGAATACACTAAGCTGTAGGGAGTGATTTACTATGACAAGGATGTATTCAGATACAGAATTTAAATAGGTTTAAAAAGAGAGGCAGGAATTTAATTAAGGGAACACGTGGACGGTTTCAGTTCTGTTACTATTTCCCTGAGAGTTTCAGCATCAACAAGGTTAAAACTTGTCATCACTCTGTACAGAGGATATGGGTAAAAGTGTAGTCTGTAATTCTGCTGGCAGGAACCAGATCGAATGTTATTATTATTATTGTCTGTTCTATCTGTTCAGAGATTTTCTGTGAATTATCCACAGTAACGTGCAAACTGTCTGGTTAGTTTTGAAATGTGATTTTTTTGTGAATGCTGCTGTGAGTACCACACGTTAAGAATTTAAAAATGAATTTAGAGTCTAATGTGCACCAAAACAAATAAAAAGCAAAAAAAAAAAGGTTAATTGAATAAAACAACAATAAAAGATGGATAGTTAAGATAATACAGATAATACAAGCAATAAATAAAATTATGGAAAAAATAGATTACAATAAAACAGTAAAATCTTGATAAAATAAAATAGAATAACATAAATCACAATGATGATGATAAATAAGTATAAATAATAAAACAATAAAATGATAAAACACTACATGAAAGCCAGACTACATAGATGGATTTTAGTATTTTCAGCTGCTCTCAGATCCTCTGAAGGTTTTGGTTCAGCTTTGAGAAGCAGCTAAAAGAGAAGAACCGGAGGATCTGAGGGGCCTTCCTGGTTCATAAACATAAAGCATTTCTCAGAGGTAGTCTGGTGCGAGGCCATCAAGTACCTTATAAACTAATGAAAGAATTTTAAAATCAATACCAAAACTAACAGGTAACCAGTGTAAAGACTTTAAAATAGGTATAATGTGTCCTCCTGGTCTTAATCAGCACTCCTGCAGCAGAATTTTGAATTAATTGTAGCTGATTAATTGTATTCTTCAGTAGACCAGAAAGGAGAGCGTTACAGCCGTCTAGCCTGCTGGTTATAAAGGGTCTTTCTGTGTTGCTCAGAGAGAGAAATGGCCTCGCTGTGGAGAAGTTCTTCAAATGATAAAATGCTGTTTTAAAATTGACCCCTGTGGTGCCCCTCAGGTAACCTCATAGTGTTTAGAGGAGTGGTCATCTATAGAGACAAAACATTTTGTCCTGCAAAGATATGAAGTGTGGGAGAATGAGTGCCAGGTCGCTGTGACTTGTACCGATGCCAAACATGTCAGCCCACAAAACCAAACAAGAAACATCTGGAATATTGGGAAAGGGGCGAAGTACCACACACACACACACACACACACAGTGCAGAGACGGCCATTCAAATTTGGTCAAAGTCCAAGATAAGTGAAATTGAGAGATGTTCCATTCTTCTTCTGGATTTGCGATAGCCAAAGAGTCTGGTAAACAGGATGAAACTTGTCACGCAACACAAACACATACACACACACAGCCTGTCTTCAGTTTAAAAAGGCATGTCACGTAAGATATCTCTGACTACGTTGTTAGTAGGGCCGCTGTGAATAAAGAGATTCCCCATCTGACACCTGTGTCTCGACCATCTGATCCCTCTGTTATCCTCCTCTTTCTGCCACAACAGAAGTAAACCAGTTAAAAACTATTCCAGACAGCCCAACATGCTCACTTAATCTATCTAAAAGAATCTGGTGGTCCTCAGTATCAAAGGCAGCTCTCAGGTCAAGTAGCATCCAGAAACCTTTATCAGGTCTTTCTCTGTGCTGTAATGTGTCCTAAAACCTGACTGAAACATTTCTAATTTAGCGTTTGAGTTTAAAAATGTACTTAATTAATTAAAAACTAGTTTCTCTAGAGTTTTGCTTAAAAAAGGGAGATTTGAAATTGTTCTAAAAATTGCTGGGTGTTAAAATATCCAAATATCCAAAGAGTGTCTGACATCAGAGACAGCACAGTATTTGACATGTATTAATGGTCAAATCAAGTGATCAAGTGATTATTGACCAAAGTTTCAGTCTTTCTTTAGAGTCTAATGTGCACCAAAACAACTAAAAAGCAAAAAATCTAATGTTATTATTATTATTGTCTGTCCTATCTGTTCAGAGATTTTCTGTGAATTATCCACAGCGTGCAAACTGTCTGGTTAGTTTTGAAATGTGATTTTTTTGTGAATGCTGCTGTGAGTACCACACGTTAAGAATTTAAAAATGAATTTAGAGTCTAATGTGCACCAAAACAAATAAAAAGCAAAAAAAAAAAGGTTAATTGAATAAAACAACAATAAAAGATGGATAGTTAAGATAATACAGATAATACAAGCAATAAATAAAATTATGGAAAAAATAGATTACAGTAAAACAGTAAAATCTTGATAAAATAAAATAGAATAACATAAATCATAATGATGATGATAAATAAGTATAAATAATAAAACAATAAAATGATAAAACACTACATGAAAGCCAGACTAAATAGATGGATTTTAGTATTTTCAGCTGCTCTCAGATCCTCTGAAGGTTTTGGTTCTGCTTTGAGAAGCAGCTAAAAGAGAAGAACCGGAGGATCTGAGGGGCCTTCCTGGTTCATAAACATAAAGCATTTCTCAGAGGTAGTCTGGTGCAAGGCCATCAAGTACCTTATAAACTAATGAAAGAATTTTAAAATCAATACCAAAACTAACAGGTAACCAGTGTAAAGACTTTAAAATAGGTATAATGTGTCCTCCTGGTCTTAATCAGCACTCCTGCAGCAGAATTTTGAATTAATTGTAGCTGATTAATTGTATTCTTCAGTAGACCAGAAAGGAGAGCGTTACAGCCGTCTAGCCTGCTGGTTATAAAGGGTCTTTCTGTGTTGCTCAGAGAGAGAAATGGCCTCGCTGTGGAGAAGTTCTTCAAATGATAAAATGCTGTTTTAAAATTGATCCCTGTGGTGCCCCTCAGGTAACTTCATAGTGTTTAGAGGAGTGGTCATCTATAGAGACAAAACATTTTGTCCTGCAAAGATATGAAGTGTGGGAGAATGAGTGGCAGGTCGCTGTGACTTGTACCGATGCCAAACATGTCAGCCCACAAAACCAAACAGGAAACATCTGGAATATTGGGAAAGGGGCGACGTACCACACACACACACACACACACACACAGTGCAGAGACGGCCATTCAAATTTGGTCAAAGTCCAAGATAAGTGAAATTGAGAGATGTTCCATTCTTCTTCTGGATTTGTGATAGCCAAAGAGTCTGGTAAACAGGATGAAACTTGTCACGCAACACGAACACATACACACACTTAATCTATCTAAAAGAATCTGGTGGTCCTCAGTATCAAAGGCAGCTCTCAGGTCAAGTAGCATCCAGAAACCTTTATCAGGTCTTTCTCTGTGCTGTAATGTGTCCTAAAACCTGACTGAAACATTTCTAATTTAGTGTTTGAGTTTAAAAACGTACTTAATTGATTAAAAACTAGTTTCTCTAGAGTTTTGCTTAAAAAAGGGAGATTTGACATTGTTCTAAAAATTGCTGGGTGTTAAAATATCCAGGTTCCCTTTCTTTAAGAGGTTTTACTAGAGCAGTTTTAAATCAGTGGGGAATACACTAAGCTGTAGGGAGTGATTTACTATGACAAGGATGTATTCAGATACAGAATTTAAATAGGTTTAAAAAGAGAGGCAGGAATTTAATTAAGGGAACACGTGGACGGCTTCAGTTCTGTTACTATTTCCCTGAGAGTTTCAGCATCAACAAGGTTAAAACTTGTCATCACTCTGTACAGAGGATATGGGTAAAAGTGTAGTCTGTAATTCTGCTGGCAGGAACCAGATCGAATGTTATTATTATTATTGTCTGTCCTATCTGTTCAGAGATTTTCTGTGAATTATCCACAGTAACGTGCAAACTGTCTGGTTAGTTTTGAAATGTGATTTTTTTGTGAATGCTGCTGTGAGTATCACATGTTAAATCCCATCAAGATCCGGCGGCAGAAATATTAGAGACACGTTTCCAAAAACACAGCAAATAAAACCAAAATAATCTGCATGTTTACATATTCTAGGAGGTTTTCGGTGTACCAGTCCTCTGACAAACTGAGCCAGTGCACATCAGCAGATGCTCTGTTAATTTTGCACTAAACTATATTATTCATTAAATTAGCAGA
Organism: Thunnus thynnus; assembly: GCF_963924715.1. Taxonomy (NCBI): domain Eukaryota; kingdom Metazoa; phylum Chordata; class Actinopteri; order Scombriformes; family Scombridae; genus Thunnus; species Thunnus thynnus. The sequence goes on along the minus strand of NC_089537.1, from coordinate 3,108,906 downwards.
AGATTAAAGGCTAACCTTTGAATGAAAACATATTTTCAGCACTGATTCACCATTTGAAGAGCAAAGTACAGTAATACAACACTGAGCAGTTCAGCCTCAGTGTCAAATCTACACTTTATTGCAGCTTTTCAAATGGAAAATGAAGAGGTCATATTCCAAAGAGTGTCTGACATCAGAGACAGCACAGTATTTGACATGTATTAATGGTCAAATCAAGTGATTATCGACCAAAGTTTCTGTCTTTTTGGTACAAAATTCTTTGTATTTTCCTGGACAGTGTTTGGTTGCTGAGCTTTGGTGGAAGGATTGTAACACTAAGAGGGAATTTCATGGTAAAAAAGACTGTAAGTAGATGGTCCCCCTTGAGAATAAGAATATTATGTAAAGTCAGTTTTAGAAAAAACTCTGTTTGTTTAATCCAAACTATTGTTGTATTTAAAAGAAATAATTCCAACCTATATTGGTATTAATCCCAGTAAACCTGTGGAAAGTGTGAGACTTTCAAATGTCTTTTACTAACCTATACAGTAGAACCTTTAGTTCCAAACAGTTTGTTAATGGTGAAACTTTTAACGTTATTCAGATCAGATTGGCACATCTGTTTGTTTCACATGCTGAGGCATTGTCAGCAGAGGTGTGTTTGAGTATCTGTGGAGTCTGCATTTACTGAACATCTCTCTCAAAATCAATAAAACATGTAACATATTCAGCCTGTTCTTGTCTGCTGTGTAAATGTACCGTCTGACATGTTTAAATCAATCAATCGATCAATCAAAGTTTATTTATATAGAACTTTTCCATCAAATCAAATGCAAATCAAAATAAATAAATTATATTATTATTATAAATGAAAAGAAATAAATCATGATAATAATGATATTTTGTTTTAATGTAATGAACAATAAAACATGAAATGTCCTTCTGGACTCATGATAACTTTATCTAACCAGAAAAATGTCTCAGTGAGATTAAAAATGTCATTTACAGGAGTAACCTGCCAAGATATCAACAGCACATAAAACATAAAGGTTATGAAAACATATAACACAAAATGAAAAAGGTAAAATATGAACAAAGTAATGAAGGATCAGCAAAACAGATACATGATAAAAAGGAAAATGCAAAATGGATCAAATAACAACAATCAATATACCATTGCCAGGAATTAAAAACAGATACCAAGTTGATTAAAATGTCTTAAAAAGTAAATATATAAATAAAACAGTGATAATCACAATATATTCTAATATTCCAACAAATAAGATGTAATTTAGAAACACTGACAACTTGCCTCGTAATCAGAGGAAATAGTTGTAAAAGCTTGTAAGGAAATAGTTTCCTGAAGTTTATGTCCAACTGAAGCCTGGTCCAATCAGAGCGAGCGAGCACCTTCAGAACAGAAAGAACTTCTACATCAAGTCAGACATACAGGATGAGAAAAAAAAAACATTTAGACATGAAACATTTTTACTAAACTGACCCATATGTCAACAGACTTGAGTGATTCAGGGTCAAATCTGATGGGAGGGAGAGACGGACACATTATTCTTTATATTGTAGAAAATGTTTAGACCTGATTTAGTCTAAACTAAATATTTTGACTGTTTTTGGTTTGTAGTAATATTGATTTTGTGATTGACTGTCCAATATCCACATGTCATATTTGGAGGGAAACATGAAATTCCTCCTTTTCCATTTACATGTTCCTGCAGAAAAAGCCTCAAACTTAAAATAAAAACTGGTCAGTTTGACTCTAAATGTAATAGGAGGATAAATTAAACAAACCATGTTACATTTTACATTGTGTCACACAGAAGAAAAAAGTCATTTATTTATCTTTGTGTTATTTCTTTCTCTAGTGTTTTCTAAGGATGTGTTAAGCCCTGAGATGTGTGGGGTATTGGTTAGCAGGAAGAGAGGATCCGTACTTAAATCACTGCAGAGACACTGGGTGTATTACACTACTTGCTTTTATTGGTAAATGTAATGTTTATTTATCTCATTCCATCACAGTTTACAAAGGTTAACAAAGAAAGAAGGAACAATTTCACCAGTAGAGGAATATTTGGCTTATTTGACAAACTAAACAAACATAACATTAAAATAAAGTCGGTTAAATAGTGATTATTAAGAAGCAAAGTGAGAGAAAAACCAAACATGAAATTCATAACTGACAAATCATTTCAAATTAAACAATCAGACAATTCAAGCTGTTGAATCATTTTACAGTCTAACCTGTTTATATCTATATACAAAGAAATCACATCCAACACTTTATTGATCTGGTCTGATACATGCACACTTATTGATTCTGCTGTTTATTTAACATCCTGATCACTGTCTGCATGAGCTTTGTTACTTGACATTGACATGGGGAATTGTTCTCAAAAACAACACATCTTCTACCACACTGATCAACTATTTTCTTTAGATCAGAATTGCAGGAACGCAAAAAAACCTCCAAGCTCTTTTTTGCACGCTGCAGATCTTCTCCACGGGTAAACAGGATGACTGTTTGTTCTTTAGCTTTGTTATCAAAAGTTTTTTCTAACTTTCTCAGTATGTCTCTCTCACCATCTACCAATCTGCCAACATTCATCACAAGTAAGAACACACAAGGCCCTGGCTGAAGAAGCTGTTTGCACTTTGTCACATATTGGTTCTTAACTAATGATTCAATTTTATCATTAAAGATGTCTGGGGTATCAATGACACGCACACATGTACCGCTTATCTCAGTGTCTCCCACCTGCCACTCTGTGGTGACCAGCATTGAATCAGCTTCTGACACGAACTGTTTCTTTCCAAGGATTGTGTTTCCACTCGCACTCTTTCCAGTCCCGTGCATTCCCAGCAGAACAAGGTTCAGTTTGCTGTCAGAGTGAGTTCCTGCATTGGTGTAGAACAAAAAGATGAAGTTTGTCACAATTATTCACAACTGTTCAGACACATCTTGAAAACCCTGATCTCACTTTTTAAACTCTTCTTGTATTCAGAGAAGAACTCTTTGATATATCTGACACCTGAATAAAAAGACCAAATAAGAGTTTATGTGAGTTGCTATAAAAGCTTTTGTCTGGTTGAATTAATTATCCTTCACTAAACATACCTTCCATAAAGTCAGACTGTGGCTCATCCGTGTCCATTTTAGTGGGTGTTTGGTCAGCAGACCTATAAAATAGAGGTGGAATCATTTTAACTGACCAGGAAACTTTTTGTAGAACTAGTTCATCTTTTCTGTAATAATAATAATAATAATAATAATAACAATAATAATAATAATAATAATAATAAAATGATAATTTGTACATTAAGTTAGGTCTAATCCTAATCTACATCTTTCATTTTTCACCCTTTATACCCCTTGTTGGTTGCCTTCAGATGTCTGTCTTCAGCCAGTTTTCTCACATCTTTTACTATCTGCTCCATGGTGCAGAACTTGAACGAGTAAGATTCTTCATGTTTATATCCTAATTGCAGCACAACTATGAACTCATCTGTGGGTTTTCTAGTTGTCTTGTGCAGCTTTTCTATCTGCTTCTGCACGTCTTTTGGTGAAAACCCATCCTCTACCACCAACAACCACATGTCAGGGTGTTTATCAACCAGTTCTTTTATGTTCTTGCATTCTGTATCATTGCTGGGAGTACATATGAACTCATATGTGTCATTTTCATATATTTTAAGTCTCATCTCATTTCCTCTTTTGGATAGTACAGATAAATCTTTCCCTAAGATGTTGGTTATCAGGGCTTTCTTCAAAGAATCTCCACTCCCCAGGATGATAATTGAAATCCTTTCTGTGAAAACAAACACAACAGAATTTCCACCTGTAAAAACAATTGAAAATCCACTTGTGGGTAAATTTTCTCTTTTAATCCAGTTAAAAGAGAAAATTTTTAGTTTCCTTTCACTTTGACAATGCTGTCTTACTGACAAAAAGCAATCAAATTACTAACAAACATGCTGTATAGAAAGATATAATGGCCAAACTTACTCTCAGACATGGTCCTCACATCAAGTGCAGTAAAGTACAGGAGACAAGCTGTGTGTATCTGCAGGAGTCGCTGGTCTGCACATATTTTATATGGACCTGTTATGCAAATGTTAGGAGGCGTGTCAGCTGTGACGCTATAAATGAACAATGTCTTAAACTAATATTATAACAATCATTGTCAACTGTGCAGAGACAACGGTGTTGAGAAAAGATGGCTTCAGTTCCTCCAGGTGAGATTTCAAGCAATTGTTTTATTTTATCTACTGTATATAACTCATTTGCTTTAAAATTTATCACAATGTGGTTATGTTCACTAAATTATTTATACATCAAGCCAGTGATAAACTCTTTCAGAGAACCTAAACAGAAGTTCTGATTTGTTTTCAGGTCCTGATTTGAGAATTGTGATGATTGGAAAAACTGGTGTGGGCAAGAGTGCTGTTGGAAACACCATTCTGGGAGAGGATTACTTTGAATCTGAACCCTCCTCTGACTCAGTGACTGAGACCTGTAAGAGAGGTGAGACACGCTGGGGTAACAGAGTAGTTAGTGTGGTAGACACACCAGGGATCCTGGACACGGCGAAACCTGCAGAATTCATCAAAAAAGAAATTGTGAGATGTGTCAAAGTCTCATGTCCTGGTCCTCATGTGTTCCTGCTGGTCATCCAAGTTGGTCGATTCACCCCTGAAGAGAAAAACTCAGTGGAAGCCCTGCAAGAGCTGTTTGGTCCAAAAGCTAACCAGTTCATGATTGTGCTGTTTACCCGTGGTGGTGATCTCAGAGCAAAGACCATACAAGAGTACGTATGTAAGGGCAGCCCAGACCTCCGACGAGTCATCCAAAGATGTGGAAACAGGTTCCACGTCTTTGACAACACCAAAAGTGACAGAAACCAAGTGGTGGAGCTGATCAAGAAGATCGATGACATGTTTGCTGGAAACGGGGGTGAATACTACACAGATGAAATGTATGAAGAAGTTCAGGCCATTGCAAAAAAACAAAACATGAAAGAAGAAGACTTGGATGATCTCCTGTTTACATTTCTTGGTGCATTGATGAGACGTGTTAAGAAGTTCCTCCAAAAACTATGAAAACCATAAAATACAGTGTGAAACCATAATCAATGACAACAATACCTCATCAGTAATCAGTGAAAATAGGAGTTTCTGTAGCCTGGATGTGTTAACTGAAGAATATTTTTAAATCAACAAAATATTATAATATACTATTGTGAACATGTGACTTCTTCTTGGGCATCTGATTCAGTACATCAGTATTGAAAACTAGTGTTGTAAACTGTATGATCATCAAGAAGAAGAGTCTGAAAGAAGTTATGAAGACTATAAAGTAACTACTTTGCATGTTTTGGTGGGGTGTATAATATACATATATACTGTATATGTGGATTGGTATTTATATTATTATATATATTATTATAATATTTTAATGTATTTTATTTGCATACTTTGATGAAGTATTGAATGGCTTGAAAAATACTAATAAACACTGAAAGTGAAATAAAAGGATCTGAGACTGACGTGTTTATTTTATGTCACAGACTGATCATTTTACTGAATATGATTATTGATTCTTATCATCTTAAATCCACCACATTCCCAATCTGACAATTAAAATTCTCAAAATTTCTCAAATTAGACTGTTATATATTATCAACGAATCATTTATATTATTATTTACATTTATAGTAAATGACACTATCTTTATTATTGTCACCACCACCATCATTATTAATAGCCATTTAAATTGGATTGAAAAGAAGAGAAAAAAAGGAAGGGAAGATGAAGAGAGAGGAAGAAAAATAAATAAAATAATTTAAAAGACAAAAAATATTAAGCAATTACATCGCAGAATTGGTATAACAGAAAATACAATGTGTGGTTGTGGGTGACGGGTAATAATAAAAATTAAAGTAACAACAAAAACAAATTCATGATGATATATTGATTGCCATCATTACAAGGTTAGTTTAGGTACAGTATGTAATTGTTGTGATTGAAGAGGGTCATACAGGGTAAAATTAGACAAACAAACAAAAGCAAAGCAAGATACTACTACCAATAACATTTGGACTGTGAAAACAAAACAGAACCAAACTAAATAAACAAATAAGTAAAAATAACAATCAACAATCGAATAAATGAATAAATAAACAAATCAGGAAACAAACTAAACAAACAAATAAACCAATTAAATCAAAGCCATGCAAGGTAATATTACCACTACCACCACCACTACTATCTATAATAGTAATAATAACTATGTGTGTGCATGTATATGATTGCTTTGATATGATTTTATGTTAATAAAATACAAAGGAAGTGTTACAGCCCTGGTGCTGTGTGTGCCTGTTTGACTTTTTTTTCTTTACTTCTTTCTTCTTTTTTTCTTCTCTCAGTTTGTACATCCTCGATTCCTTTCCTCACGTCTTAGTCCCTCCCACCTGAGATGTGAGCGGAGGAGGCGAGGAGGAAACACGAGGAGAGAGGAGTCGAGGCAACAGGTATTTAACAAAATGAGACATCCTTGAAATATGTGGCAGAGCTGCATCACCTGTCATCATTTTGTTACAGCCTACCGCTGTATTTTATGATCTCTGAAAGATGAGCAGAACAATGTCCATGACAACTTATATATTTACTTTTAATTCAAATCACAACGTAATAATATATATGATATAACAACAATGTACGGATGTCATACATTGTTATATTTTATTTAACATGCGCGCGCCCACACACACACACACACACATATTTATGTATATGTATATATATGTATATACATACATACATACATATATATATATATATATATATATATATATATATATATATATATATATATATATATATATATATATATATATATATATATATATATATATATATATATATATATATATATATATACCAGTGGTGGCTGGTGACTCAAAAAATTGGGGAAGACAGAAGGAAAACCAACATTGAATCTTACAACAAACCACATCAAACTATATCATTGTCCCACCTGATGAAATCGGAGGGGTGGGGGGCAATTTTATATGCCAATAAAACAATTTGCTTGAGTGGTGAAAAGGCTGCTTCTTTAAATACATTTAGCATATACATATTGTCTCTAGTTGGGAAAGTAGTTTAAAAATATGCACATCAAGGGCGACTATTTACTGCATACTGTGTTAGAATCTGAGTACAATCTGCCACTGTCAGTAATTAATGCAAACACACATTATTAGGCTGTAAACCATTAATCAAACCAATAACTAACAGCAGTGAACGTCAGACAACCCTATCATACTTTAGCAGTTACTTAGTGTTACTGTAATAGTGACAAAACAAAAAAAATATACATATTAGAAGTTATTAAGTTGGTAAGTTATTAGTAAGTTATTAGAAGAATTAAACTGAAGCTCCCTGCGCTCTCTGGGGAAATTATTATGCCAAACTCCCTTCAAGAAATATGACATATTGACAATTCCTTACATGTCTGCAAAAACACATAACTCTGGAAACACAATATAAAAGGCGTCATGTGTTGACAGTCTTGTTGTCAATTCAGCATCAATAAAATCCATAAAGACAAGCTGTATTTCCGTTGAAACGTTACATTTTGGATTTTGTCGTTTCATCCACATTTTGGCAAATTCCACAATATTCCATGCTTTACAGTTTATTCCATTTTTATTATCAAATTTCGCAACTCCATCTGTGTTTTCCGCATCACAGAAATGATAGAGTCCTAGCTCAACCCAACCGCCAGAATAAAACGTTGGCATTGTGCTTTTCTGCGAACTACGGATACGTTGAACGTCTATGTTTCATACGTTGAATCTCTACTTTTCAGTGTTGGCTATCATTAGTTCAATAATTATGTTTTATGATGTGAAAACACTGTGGTTACGGTCTGGTTAGGTTCAGGCACAAAGACCACTTGGTTAGGGTTAGGGAAAGATCATGGTTTGGGTTAAAATAAAAAAATGCAAAAACTAAAAAACAGCTTCAAATGTCCCGACATCTCGCTAAAAACTCCCGTTTTTGTCTTTACATCACAGTAACGTTAATGTAGCTGATAGTTTGGATAACTTGACTGGTGATGCATTCCCACTGTGTCTCGTTGGTCCTCAATTAATGTAATTAACACCATGAGTGAGTGAAGGAATCAGGAGAGAGGAGACAAAAGTGAGGAAGAATCGCAGGATGTTATTGTGTTGAAGGAAAAACAAGAAGAAAGTAAAGAAATGATTCAAGATTTAAAGAAAAAGTTAAAGGAGGAAAGAGAAACACATAGAAGCAGCCCAGGCATCAGGTGATGAAGATGAATTACTGTTCTGTAAATATTTTTAAAGTTACAATCTGTTATCTAAATGTAAAATAAAGGACATCTTAACAAACTGGAGTCAAAGCACAAGATTAAAACCTGTTATAAAAGGACTTACAGATCTTTAATACAGATACTAACACACTCAATAACTCTATTAACACGATGTTTCCTTAAGCTGTTAAAAGGTTGGAACATGTGAGATGTCAGCAAAACAAACAAAATAATAAATCTCTGTGTAAATATTGAAATTCTTGGGAGACTATTTTCACATTCCTGACAAAAAACATGTTTGGAAGAAACTGAAAATGACACATCCCAGCTCTGTGTTTCTTATTGTTTTACATCTTGATGACGTGCTGACTAGAAGTAGCAGAAAAATACAGTTTATATCAGAAAACATCCAGTGTGAAATAATCACAATTCATTTTGTTCTCAGTTTGGTTGGAAAAATGTATATTAAAGAATCCTATAAAGTTGAGTCTTTATTTAGAGACATCTCATTTTTTAGATCAATTAAAAATCCAGCATCCAGTAAGATATTTCAGCCAAAACATGTTCTGAAATAAAACAAACGGCCTCCAAGGATTTATGAATATTTGCTTGGAGCTGTTAAATATAGATCTAAGATGTTTTCTTACTTTTGCAGAAACAAATATCTAAATTAAAATAAATTATGAAATGGCAGCCATGTGCTGCTTGTGACTAATTTTACTTTATTAATTTTATTCATTTAACCTTACAATGACAAAACTTCAGTCCTCATAGTTTATGGTCTATACTATATAGGCCATTATGGTTCTCAGCTCTCAGTGAACCTCGTCCAGCCATGTGATGTTACCAACAGAACACACACACACACACACACACACACACACAAAATAGACAATGATATAGTATGATGTGTTTTGTTGTGAGATGCTATAATTCAACAGGTTATGCTATTAATCATGTTGGTGTTTTAAAATCTTGCTCCATGTGCCCTTTTTAACTTTGAGCAGCTGCCCCCAGGGTGCAAAATTAACTTTTTTGTCCAGTGGCCAAATGGCTCATAAATGTTCAAATGTTACCAGCCGCTCAATAGATTATTATTGTTTTTTGTCTGGTTAATATTTTAACATTTGGCTGGTAGACGGTGCTGATTTTGTGCCCTGCCTGCCTCTCTAAAGGTCTCTTCATGGCTCTGTCTAGTGTCTCAGTAAGGGGAGTAACACCATCTTGTGGTGAGAACTGGAACACACTTTTTACAAAAACAATACCAGTACAGATTTACACAGTATTCAAAAATAAATAAGTAATAAATAATATAACGCTTTGAAATGGACAAGCAGTTTTACGCAGTAAAACGTAGTTAACAGTACTAAAGAGTGAATTAAACATTACACTTTAAAATAAGAACAATAAAACTTTTATCAACACATAAATATGATGATCAAACTGAGGGGGCTTCCATCTTCCCCACCCTACCAACACCAATCAGCACAGTGCAGTACAGAAGGCTGCAGGCTGCACTGTGATGAAGCCTACAAGACCAAGAACTGACATCAAGCTGCACTACAGCGACTGATATTTCTGGGAATATCCAGGTTCATACAATCAATATCTCTGTTGGGCCTTGTACTCCATGTGCATGAGACAAAGGCAGACCTGCATGCAGCCACAAAGCCTGAAAACAAGGAAAACATCTCCCAACATGCACTGCTCAGTTGGCTGACTCATCTTTATTTACCAATCATGTACTTGTCTCTCTTCTTCCTGCATTCAAAAGTGCACATGACTTAATGTGATTATCAATGGTGTTATATATGATAACCACCATATATAAAATGTATGGTTTTTGTATTTTGAATCAACAACAACTTTATACTTTTAAAGGAGTTTGAATTTTCCATTGTTCGCTTTTTTAGGATGGATGACCAGATGAAAAAACACAGCAGCCAAAAAGAAGAATTTTCTTTTTGAGATCAAGTTGAAAATAAAGAGAAGCTGGAACACAAAAAGGAAAAAACTTCTTCTCCCTTCTCTGCTGAGTATGAAGCAGACAGTTGTATGAAGACAGGGGACACACCAGAGGTGGAGAAGAAGAGTTGAATGAAGACAGAGATGAGTCATTATACAGAAATCAAGGAAGTCAAAGTTCCATCTCAGAAAAACAGACGATTTCAGATGAGAAGTTTTCAGAGGAGAGTGTTTGGGATCAGCTGCTAAGAAAGAGGGTCACCAGATTCTTTAGTATTGTTTCTTCTCCACTCCCTCTTCCCGCCTGAATCGTCAGTATTATCTTAGTTCTTGTAAATCTAGAATATCGCACAACCCTTCACTTCCATCATCCCTTCTGTTGCTGGCTCTGTATATCCAGAAAGACCAATGGTTCTCCAGGGCTCCACCAACAGCACTGGAGAAAACCTAAAAGATGCTTGTACATTTTTTCCTGTGCAGTCAGAAAGTGAGCCAGGAGGCGACTGTAATGTCCTAGAAGAAATGGGGCCACCTGAAAACTCCCTGACAGCTGATTCTCACCTTTGTCAATCCTCTGATTCCTTTAAAGGAAGAACTGAAGTCTGCTGCTTGGCTCATTCTAGCATGTCATCACTGAGTCACATATCTTCTGCAAAAATCAAAACCTTTACATGAGCTGAAAGCTTGTTGTTAAGAGACAGCTTTGAGGAGTTTACGCCTGATATCACTGTTGATGAAAATGAGGAAACCTACAGGTTCCACTGGTCCCGTCCAGGCCTGTACCAGTGCAGTGTGACAGGTCTGGTGTTTCACATGGAGGGAGAAGGGGACGTGGTTTACAGGATTGTCCCTTGGAACCGCAGACTACTGGCCCAACATCACAAGAAGCCTGCAGGACCCCTGTTTGACATCAAATGTCTCCAGCAGTCTGTGTGTCAGCTTCATCTCCCACACTGTGAGATCCGCTCCACAGGTGGATGTGAATTCTTGTTAGTTGCTCATGTGGATGATGAGGACATCGAGTTTATTACTCCTCATCAGATAACAGAAACTCACGTCATTATAAACATCACAGGGTTTTCTGGTTTCGGTAATGTCAAGGATGAAGACTCTCCTCCTGACCCGGTCCGAGCACTGGTGCTGCTGTTCTACAGACCCCCAACTGATCCTGATCCAGAATCTGTCCTCAATGTGTTGTTGCTACCAAAGAACGTTGTGCTGCATGATGTGAAGCGCATGAGGAAGAAGTTAGTTGATATCTGTATTTTTATGCTGATGTATTGCTTTCTGTGTGGGCCACAACCAGAACTAGGTTTCATTAAGTTGTCAAATAATGTGGAGCCAAACCATAAACAATTAACAGAAGTCTGTTTTCAGGTAGCCTGTTCATCTATTTTGTACGTGTTGGTAACACTAACTCTGCTGTTAAGTTAGATTCATTCCTCTTATTTGATTATTTTTCACCTCTTGAATTTTAAAGTGTAAACGTCTGCTTCATTTTGTTTATCTTCTTTCACGTCAAAAGTATAAATGAAAACAATGATGATGACAGAAAGGAAAGAAATAAAAGAAGTAGCACAGCAGGCTCAAATTGAACATCAACAGTGAGGTTAAAGGTCAGGAAAGCTGATAAATCAACACAGATATAACACACAGTCAACACACAATAATCTCACAATCAACATGTGAAAGTTTATATTATTACTATTGTTATAGTGTGATATAACCCAACCCCAGTTGAAACAACCACTTGTGTTAGTTACTTAGTTAGTCATGTTACTTATTGTGCCACAAGTGTCCAGTCAGACTTATAAGACAGCAAACGTGCTGCTGTAGTGGTGAGACATTAGTCAGACAAGAAAAGAGTTTCTTACATTACAAACAAAGAACTTTGTCTCCTGAACCAAACTTTACAATCTGCCACAAAAACATAACTTGACTTTTTTATTATAAATGAAGAGTAATAAATTTTATTTTGTTTTATTGTAATGAACAATAAAACATGAAATGTCCTTCTGGACTCATGATAACTTTATCTAACCAGAAAAATGTCTCAGTGAGATTAAAAATGTCATTTACAGGAGTAACCTGCGAAGATATCAACAGGACATAAAACATAAAGGTTATGAAAACATATAACACAAAATGAAAAAGATAAAATATGAACAAAGTAATGAAGGATCAGCAAAACAGATACATGATAAAAAGGAAAATGTTAAATGGTTCAAATAACAACAATCAATATACCATTGCCAGGAATTAAAAACAGATACCAAGTTGATTAAAATGTCTTAAAAAGTAAATATATAAATAAAACAGTGATAATCTCAATATATTCTAGTATTCCAACAAATAAGATGTAATTTAGAAACACTGACAACTTGCCTCTAAATCAGAGGAAATAGTTGTAAAAGCTTGTAAGGAAATAGTTTCCTGAAGTTTATGTCCAACTGAAGCCTGGTCCAATCAGAGCGAGCGAGCACCTTCAGAACAGAAAGAACGTCTACATCAAACGTCAAGTAGATGGTGATATTTGACCTGTTATTGTACAGTTTACTGTTTGGTTCAGTTGATCCTCACACAGATACACAAGTTTGGTTCCAGAGTCAAACACACAGGATGAGAAATAAAAAACATTTAGACATGAAACATTTTTACTAAACTGACCCATATGTCAACAGACTTGAGTGATTCAGGGTCAAATCTGATGGGAGGGAGAGACGGACACATTATTCTTTATATTGTAGAAAATGTTTAGACCAGTTTTGGTCTAAATTAAATATTTTGACTGTTTTTGGTTTGTAGTAATATTGATTTTGTGATTGACTGTCCAATATCCACATGTCATATTTGGAGGGAAACATGAAATTCCTCCTTTTCTATTTACATGTTCCTGCAGAAAAAACCTCAAACTTAAAATAAAAACTGTCAGTTTGACTCTAAATGTAATAGGAGGATAAATGAAACAAACCATGTTACATTTTACATTGTGTCACACAGATAAAGAAGTAAAAAGTTATTTATTTATCTTTGTGTTATTTCTTTCTCTAGTGTTTTCTAAGGATGTGTTAAGCCCTGAGATGTGTGGGGTATTGGTTAGCAGGAAGAGAGGATCAGTACTTAAATCACTGCAGAGACACTGGGTGTATTACACTACTTGCTTTTATTGGTAAATGTAATGTTTATTTATCTCATTCCATCACAGTTTACAAAGGTTAACAAAGAAAGAAGGAACAATTTCACCAGTAGAGAAATATTTGGCTTATTTGACAAACTAAACAAACATAACATTAAAATAAAGTCGGTTAAATAGTGATTATTAAGAAGCAAAGTGAGAGAAAAACCAAACATGAAATTCATAACTGACAAATCATTTCAAATTAAACAATCAGACAATTCAAGCTGTTGAATCATTTTACAGTCTAACCTGTTTATATCTATATACAAAGAAATCACAACCAACATTTTATTGATCTGGTCTGATACATGCACACTTATTGATTCTGATATTTATTTCACATCCTGATCACTGTCTGCATGAGCTCTTCCACTTGATGTTGACGTGGGGTTTTGTTCTCAAAAACAACACACCTTCCACCACACTGATCAACTATGTTCTTGAGTTCAGGCTGGCAGTTCTGCAAAAAACCCTCCAAGTTCATGTCTGCACGCTGCAGCTCTTCTCCATGGGTAAACAGGATGACTGTTTGTTCTTTAGCTCTGCTACCAAAAGCTTTTTCTAACTTTCTCAGTATGTCTCTCTCACCATCTGTGAACCTGCTAACATGTATCACAAGTAAGAACACACAAGGCTCTGACTGAAGAAGCTGTTTGCACTTTGTCACATGTTGGTTCTTAACTGATGATTCAATTTCATCATCAAAGATGTCTGGGGTATCAATGACACGCACACATGTACCGTTTATCTCAGTTTCTGCCACCTGCCACTCTGTGGTGACCGGCACTGAACTGGCTCTTGACAAGAACTGTTTCTTTCTGAGGATTGTGTTTCCACTCGCACTCTTTCCAGTCCCGCACATTCCCAGCAGAACAAGATTCACAGAATGATTTCCTGCATTGATGTTGAACAAAAAGATGAAGTTTGTAATAATAATTAACAATTGTTCAGACACATCTTGAACACTCTGGTCTCACTTTTTAGACTCTTCTTGGGGTCAGTGAAGAACTCTCTGCTTTGTCTGACACCTAAATAAAAAGGACAAATAAGAGTTTATGTGAGTTGTTATAAAAGCTTTTGTCTGGTTGAAGTAATTACCCTAAACATAAACTAAACATACAAACACACATTTGAAAGGAAGTTGAGTTGGTAACCAGTTAATCTTTGGTGTAATAATAATAATAATGTTAATAACTAGAAAATGCATTTCCTGCGGAAAATGCGTGTGAATGCTGACAGCTGAAATGAATTGCAAAACATTGCTGAAAATGCAGAAATCTGAAATGAATTTTGTTTAAAAAAGCTGAAAGCTGAAATGCATTGCACTGCCCTGCTGAAAAACCTGGAAGCTGAAATGTAAAACTGGCAACATTGGAAGTTGACCTTTATTAGCTAAAGAAGCCAAGAGTTGAAATACACTGCTGTAATACACAAAAGATGGAAGTTGGAATATAAATTGCCTGAAAAGACTGAAAGAACAAATGCATATAAGTAGTTAGACAGAACGCAGTATTTGGGTGGAATGAACCTTTAAACATAAAGGGCCCTATTTTAACGATCTAAAGCGCACGGTCTGAAGCGCATGGCGCAATTGCATTGAGGGTGTGTCCAAATCCACTTTTGCTATTTTAACGGCGGAAAAATGGTCGATGCACCAGGCGCATGATTCAAAGGGGTTGTCCATAGTCTCCTAATTAATCATGGGTGTGTTTTCAGCGTAACATGCAATAAACCAATCACAGTGTCATCTCCCATTCCCTTTAAGAGCTGCCTGCACCTTGGTAGATTGTTATCATGACGGCACATTTGCCAAGTAGTAAGAAGGAGCGCAGAGGCAACTGATCTGGTCGTGCACAAAGGGAAAGCACACGATCCATAATGAGCACACTGCTGCACCTGAACCCTCCCGTGGTCAGCCCCTGTCCACCAGTTTAAGGTCCTGTTCATTAATTTGTTGCAAATTTATCTTCGTTTGGTTTTTGAAAAGGTTTATTCTCTTAAATTACAGCTTTGGTTTCTTTAAAATCGTTTTATTCAGTCATGGAGTAACAGGTCAAATCAGCAGGGTTTTAATTGCTGAAAGTATGGCAACCTGATCACTGTACTCTCAAAAATGTTAAAGAACATATGTTAAATATTGTTCAAAAATTAAATCATTAATTTTTTAAAAATCAACACAGTTATCAGGACTTGATCAGTTCTCCAAGGTCCTGATCCTGCTGCTGGCAGCAGCTAGAAGCTGTCCAGATTTATTTCCTTTGTTAGTTTAATCATTGTTTTCATCTTATTTATTTCCTCATGTCATCATGTATTGATGAAGCAGGAAAGTTGATCTGTGTCTGATCCGTTGTTGTCCGTCTGTTTAAATACCTACATGTATTGCCACGATTTGGTCAAATAATTAAACAATGTAATCCTTCATTACTGTGATTAGTTAATTCTGATAAGCATTATGACATGTATTTTTAAAAATATATTAATATACACAATAATAATCTTTCACATTGTAATCCTTTTATTTGTTACCTTTTGCATGTTTGTGAGCTGCTGCATGTCCTGTGTGTGTAACAAGCAGAGTGTATGTTGTGCACCCGTGTCTGTAGGCACATATTACTATCTTGATAATGCGCCCTTAAAATAACAGTGAAACACTGCACCATTGACTTTAGACCAGGTTTTTGTTGGTCAATAGCGCAATTGTTCTGTGCTGCCTCAAGATAGCAAAGCGCCAACAATGCGCCTGACCACACCTTACTTTTAGACCAACACGCCCATGGGTGCTCTGATGGGCGCAAGTGCCATTGCTATTTTAACAACATGGGCACTGGACAGGAAAATGACAACTGCGTCGGTCTTAAAATAGCAAAGAGACTTGTGCTGCGCTTAGCACAGCTCTGTGCCGGGCGTAAGATAGGACCCAAAGAGTTAGACAGAACGCAGTATTTGGGTGTAATGAACCTTTAAGCCTATAAGGAGTTAGACAGAACGCAGTATTTGGGTAGAATAAACCTTTAAACTTACAAGTAATTAGACAGAATGCAGTATCACTCTCTGTGCTTTTGGGCGATTTACTCAAAAACTGTGAGCCCTATTCCAATGGAAGTAACATTGCATGAGAGAGGACAAGTGTGTCTACATGCTTGTCAGCATTCACATTAACAATAATAATAATAATAATAATGTATGAATCATTTGTTCATTAAGTTAGGTCTAATCCTAAATCTACATCAACTCTTTCAAATCTTTCATTTTTCACCTTTTACCTCTTGTTGGGTGGCATCATCTGTGTGTCTTCAGCCAGTTTGTTGAATAACTCGCCCAGGATGTAGTTGGCTGGATAATCATCTCTGGTTTTACAGCTGAGTGGCAGCACAACTATAAACTCCTCTCTGGGTTTCCCAGTTGTCTTGTGCAGCTTTTCTATCTGCTGCTGCACCTCTTCTGGTGAAATCCCATCCTTTACCACCAACAAACACATGTCAGGGTGTTTTAAAGAAAATAATTCCTTTATGTCCTCACTTGCTGTGTACAAGTTTGGGGTATATATGACCTCATGTGTATGACTTTCATGAGTATCTCCATGTGGAAATGCACCTCTCCCTCGGATGAGAGATATTAGACTGTTCTTCAAATAATCTGCAGTTCCCAGGACAAAAATCGTCTTTTCTATGAGGAAAGAAACATAATATAATTTATATCATATACATACAATGAAAAAGATTAAGACTAAGTTTGTAATAATAATTCACAACTTTTCAGACACATCTTAAAAAGACCAAATACAACTTTATGTGAGTTGCTATAAAAGCTTTTGTCTGGTTGAATTAATTACCTTTAACTAAACATACAAACACACATATGACTATAAATTGGCAAGATGCTGCAAAAATAGACTGTGGCTTATCCATCAATCAAAAAATAGACATAAACAAATCAAGCTTTTAAAATCTTCTTTGGATCAGTGGAGTGCTTTTCACTACATCCATCACTTTAATAGGCTCTACAGGCCCAGATTGGCCATCGGGAACACTGAGCCTGCCGGATTCATCTGCTGATTGGCCTTGGGCCTCAGACCAGTGTAAAAACGCAAAATTATTAAGGTAAATCATAACAAAAACAACACAGAACAGCAACATCAATTCAGATCTGTAGGCATGCAGTCCCTCCTCCCTTTTATTGCTTTTGACCTGACGGTAAGACATATGCCTATCATGACACCTGATTGACCCAACACACGTAGCCTCCTGCATCAACAACATCATCGCCTGGAGACTTTCCAGTCTGTGCGCAAAACACAGTTATGAAGGGTTTTCCCTGCTATTACACTTAGCACAGCGCCTATCGCATTTGGTTTGATTCTGCTGCTGCTTCTGTCCTCTCCTCTGCTCTCGGTCTATGACCATGGGCTGACTTTAGGGATAATTAAAAGGCCGCTAACAGAAGCCCTGAGGGTTCAAGGGTCATAGGCTAAGAGCAAATATTATAAATAGGTAAGACCAAGACCATTAAGAGCTTTATAGTATTAAAGTATTATTATTTATAAGTAAATTGAAAGTAAAGTAAATTCTACA
Organism: Thunnus thynnus; assembly: GCF_963924715.1. Lineage (NCBI taxonomy): Eukaryota > Metazoa > Chordata > Actinopteri > Scombriformes > Scombridae > Thunnus > Thunnus thynnus. The sequence continues at coordinate 3,090,863 of NC_089537.1, read as the reverse complement.
CGTAACTCAATCTAACCCAGTGTCATGCCATACCTTCTTTTTCCTTAAAGCAGATTTTATAAGTGTTGTCTTTTTTTTCAATCATTCCACAATCACTGCCCCCAGAATCTTGTCTTATCTGAAAGTGTCTCCTGATCTTATCTTCAAAGAAAATGGATGATGGTATTCATCCATTTTAACTGAACTTATGGGAAAACCTTTAATAGGTATGGCACTTCTCTGCCTGAATTCTACTTCCTCATGACTGCTTGCAAATGGACACACCCAAAAAACATAAATAGTTCATGTTTAGCTTCAGATGGGGCATTTCCATAGTTGGTCTTGTTGTGCAGGAATGGCTATCAGTGTTGTGATGTCATGTAATGATGATGATGATGGTTTTGGACATTTCATCCATTTGATGTGTTGTGATTTCCTATCATAGAAAGATAAGAAACTGATTCAAACCAAAGAAACACCTTCATACAGGAAGTTCTGGTGTAAAACTGACACCCTGCTGCATTACCACACTGACCCACCAGATGTGCTACTGAGACTAAAAACTGTACTGATGTCAAAAATAAAGCAGCTGCTGTCAGCCTGACTATTGTGCTTTACAAAGACTGAGAATTACAATCATATAAAAACATAGATATAATTAATTCGGCATGAATTGTGAACAACCTGCATTTAGTTGCAAGGTTATGGAAGTGATTACAGATGGTGATATACAAGTGAGAGCATAAAGTAAACTCAACTCAGGAGAGTAAAAGTTGAATAGCTGCCAGTGATTTATCTGTTTACTAAAATGAGTTAAAGCTACAGAGAGAAAGTGAAGAGGAGAACCAACAGGGACACTTCTGCTGTCCAGAGGCACTTGAAGTAATTTGGGCTGATCAAAGGATCACTATAAAATCACTGATCCCAATATCATTCATCTCAGTTGCCGATCAGTTTTCTGACAATCATTTAATCAACTAAGCATTGCAGCTTTATACACATTAGTTTCTCTTTTTGATAATACTTGTAATGATTTTATTTAACTATAAATGTATTTGTAAAACCATTCATATTGCAAAATCAATGATGTTCATTTCCCCATCTTTATAAGTTTTTCCTAAAATAATGATGCAATTTTTCAAACTCTCTTATTAATCTCTTCTTTAAAGATTGTAAAACTTGAATTGATTTAAAGATCTATGAAGCACGTTGAATCCAAAGGACCACAATGGAAATAAGCTCTTGGGCTTTATTGTGTTTTATCCTGTTGACAAATACTGAAACAAGATATAATGCCTCCCGCTTGAGGCTGTGCATATATTATTTATATATGTCATATATTTTTTGTATTGTCAAAGAATCTCAACTCTCACAGTCCCACTATGTCAAAAAGTTGCATTTTGCTCTTCAGAGTAGAGCCACGACCAACTTTTTTGTCCTGCTATCATGCAGTTTTGGCAGTGATTTGACTGTCAACACAGCAGTCTCATCTTGTTTCTTTGCAGTACTATTGTTGTCTTTCAAGTCAAGTCAATTTATTTATATATCACCAAATCACAACAAAAGTTATCTCATGACACTTTTCATATACAGCAGGTCTAAACTGTACACTTTAATTTACAGAGATCCAACATTCCCCCCATGAGCAAAAACTTGATACTACTTACCGTGGGCATCGATTCATATAGTTATGTCTGCGCTGTTGTATGATCATTTAATCTGACTTAATGTGTATCTTGCCCAATACATCTGAACCCCTGCAATTTAGACTCTATGTGTTAAAAGGTCTTTATCTCCTACACAGTTCTTTCTATGTTGAAGTAAACCCACTCAAATTAAAGCTGAGACTTTAATGTAGTATCAATTATTTTATTTTAAATTGAATGTGCTGAAGCACAGAGCCTGAAGAATAAAAAAAACATGTAACTGTCCAAATACTTACTGTCTGGACTGTTTCTCCTCACAGAGCTGCTGTTTGGATGTGATGTCATGTTTGTCTTTTCCTGTGACTGACCTTCTGCTCCTGAGCTGATGTTCGGTAACTTCCCCACAAGGTCATTCCTGCTGATCTTCTCTAAAATACTTTTGAACACGTCCACAGCTCTAGCAAATTTATATTTCTGCACCATCAGATCCACCACATCCCGCATCTTCGCCTCCGACAGCTTGTTCACTTTGATGGGTGGGATGTCGCCCACCTTTTCATCCTTCAGGTGCCACTTGAAGTCTTCAAATTCCTTGTCACTTAAATCTTCCAGAAAGTCAAGGAGGTCCTTCTTCGTCATCGTGGCTGTCTGGTAAAATCAGAGACCATTGATAAGAGAACAGTTGTGTTTCTGTCTGTCTGCCAGTATAAACTCATTCTTTCTACAGGATCTGACTGGTTTGACAACAATCCCAGTTTGGCTGCAGTTATTTAAGTGTCAGAGAGTTTTCGAATGTACACGGAAATGTACGTGTTAAAATATACATTTTCTGCCTTAAATGTTGAGAATAAAAGTTCAATCTCATACAATAGTTGTCAAAGCAATCTCACCACAAGGTCCAGTTAGTCTTCTGCTTTCAGAACTAACCTGTTAGTTGTGGTTCAGTGAACTCTGGTGTGTTTACGTGTTTTGGTTCATTAACGCTGGTATGAAAGCTGTCAACCGACAGCTCCTGAAAATAAGGGTCTTATCACAAAGACTCAGTATATTAAACTGAGTATAAATATAGTTGCAATGTTGTCCAATCACCTGATGTTTTTGTTTTCTTCATATAAAAAGTTACTTATTTTGTTCTAATAAAAACAATAATAAAAAATTGAGGTCTGCAGAAATGTAACTATTTTGTGTCGGTCATGAACAGAGTAACCTGATTAACCAAATTAACCTGATTAACCCTGAAACATCCACATGTAAATTCACGTGTGAATTTTGACATGGTTCCCCTCTACAAGACTGATAATGCTGAACCCACCTAAAGGCCTTACCTTCATTACAGGTGATATCTTACTTTTAAGGTACTTTCACAAACATGTTTAAATACCAAACAACAAAAAACACTGTACACACTATGAATATGGGGTCATGTGTTTCTGTCCACCAATCAGGATTAAGCAGTATTTGAATCAACATGTGATGACAATGGTCAGGTTGTTTGTTCATGTTGCCAGGTCCCTGTCAATCAAATCTAGTCAAACCACACCTACACAGTTCTGGCACTTTGAGTGTTACACCCTGAGAATGTTTTTTTCCAAACTTTTACCTTGATTGTTTCAGTTATATATTATATTATGGCTGATACATAAACATGTAGCTGATCATATGAAGATAATGTGGACTACTTTGTACACTATTTTCTTCTAAATAAATCTTTTTTTTTTAGATTTATAGGTAAAGTCCTAAAGTCAGTATTTACATTTAAGCAAGGCAAGTTTATTTATATAGCACATTTCCACAACCAGGCAATTCAAAGTGCTTTACCTAGAGCATAAAAGGCATCAAAACAGAATATAAAAATAACACAAGTAAAAAGACATAAAAACAATTAAAAAGTGTTAAAGTTGGAAATAAAAAGAAGCTAAAAGGGAATAAGACAGATAAAACAAGAGAATAAAAGTAACAGTATTGTTACTTGTAGAAATGTATTGGACTAAAAGTATAAAGTAGGAGAAAATACTGACTCAAAATTACCCTCAAGTACAGTAAAGTAACAATAACTAATGAGTAAATCACCTCAAGTTTAATAATTACACATGCTGACAAAGAAACATATTAACCTTCTCCTTTGTCATCATGGCACCTTGCAAATAATTGAATCTGAACTACAACATGTGTTTTGCATTCTTAAGCTGTTCTTTCCCTGTTCAGACAGTCAAGTTTAAATTCCTGTCTGTCCAGAATGATGATAAAAAGAAATATCTGCAAACATTAATGAAAACATAAAAACATAAAATAAATTATCATGTCAGATGTGAACATTTTCAAAAACAACTTACTCTATGTGTACACTGTGGTACCGTTATGTCCAGCCTCAGTTGTGTAGTGATATTAATAGTAGCAGTAAGAACAATACTGGCAGTAACAGCAACAGTTGCAGTCATACTAGTACCACTAACAGCAGAATTAATACAAGTAGCACTAACACTGATATAACAGTAACAGTAATACTAACAGCACAAGTAAACCCTGACCGTGAACTCAGAACACAAAGAAATGTCACAGGAAGTTCTCTTTGGCTTTAAACATATTTTAAACTCTGCCACCACAATAAACATTATAATGTGTATTTTCCTTTTAGGTAAGTATTAACAGTGTTAAAAATTGCCTATAATAACTGTCTAATTAAAAAGTCATATTAAAAAGAACATTACTGAGCTTTTTTTAGTTTAATTAAATGAATAAATTATTTTTCATCAGGACATGAATTTCCATGCCACATTAAAATCAAACCACAACACAGAAAACAAGTGAAGGGGTTTCAGGTGTTTCAGTGTTGTCCAGCAGAGAGCAGCATAGACCCGCCAACACTGAATACAGCACTGTTATTAGTTTTCATGAGGTGGTGCAGGGCAGCTGTTAAGAAATTAAAATGATGATTTGATTTAAAAGAAATGGAAGACGCTAAATAATTGTCATTTTGCCATTGATTTTCTTTTCATTAGGACACAGTAAATACATACATAATTTTACGGAAGTACATATAACAATATTTACTGTATTTCAGCATATTTATTTCTTTAATTTGTTTTCATTTAGCTATTTTGAATCTTCCATACAAAACTGCAGGAGTCTGATAAACCTTTAAAACTGGGTTAAAATATGATCAGAGTTTACTCCACACACATTTCTTTGGTTTTACTTTCACACTCTATTATTGTCCCTCAGGCAAAGCACATAATAAAAAGGTTCCTACCTGCATTACATTCTTGTGCAGCTAAAACTACAGAAATAGAATAATAACAGTCATAGAGTCACAGTAACGACAGAGAAAACAGGAAGCAACACACACAAACAAGTTAGTATTGCCCTGTTTTCTTTCCTCTCTTTATATCCACAGAAGTTCATTCTTACTCTTCTCTTACGACTTTCACAGTGAAATAAAAATGTTTTATTAACACTCACCCTGCATCAGACGTCAGTTTTTATCTATTTGCTCTGCTCCATCATCTAAAATGACTGATCACTTTCAGTTTTAGTACTGTCACTTACAAGAAATCACATGACCCTGTCCCTGTCAATGTGTGTGTGTGTGTGTGTGTGGATTTCTTTTGGCTTACATGGGTTAAATTAAAAATGGGTTTTGGTCGAAATGTTAGTATTTTATCTCATCTTTGTATTGAATGAATATAAATGAATTTGTGTTGATTATAACAGTTTCTCTTTTGAATGTGGCTTAGTTTGTTAGTCGAGGACAGGTCTTCACACCGAGTTGAAGGGGCGGAGTGAGAAACAAGAGGCATGATGGTGCAGACACACCAAATCTATTGATGGATGTCAAGTCCACAGATCCCATTCATTTTCTATAGAGAACAGGAGATCTCTGAGGAGCTATGAGCGAAGATACACAAGAGCAAGTTTCACAAAGTCTTTTACCGGCCAATTGGACCGCTCTGATACATCACATCACTGAGGGAACAGAAATTATGGCTGGAGATATACTTGTCTTTTAACCACACGTTCACATAGACAACCGTCTGTGTCATAACTATAATTATTCACATACTTGCCTGTGTACTTTCTGCCATTATTGTCACTGCTTTCATGCCTACTGACCCCTGTCACATCCCAATACTGCCCCTACCGTTCATGTGCACGGTCTAGACCTGCTCTATGTGAAAAGTGCCCTGAGATAACTTTTGTTATGATTTGGCACTATATTAATAAAAATTGAATTAATGAAATTATCAATTTTAAGGAAATACGAGTGAAATTCGTTTCTCATTTTTATTTTATTTAAAAAAACAACAACAACAAAAATGATTCCAAGGTATGGCAGCTGCCATACTTGCCATATCCCAATTGACACATATGCAGAAGTGGCATCAATGTTGACAAGAAAGGTGCAGAATTTTTACTCACACTGAATACAAAACCAGGGGTTTATTCCAGAAAGCTGTTTTAGTAAAAACTGAGTTTGTTAACCTTGAGATGAGGGTTTTCTGTTCCAGAAAGAGAGGTAACTTTAACTCTGGGTGAGTTACTGCAGTAACTGACTGTGTGAACCTAACGTTTACCTGCTCACTGGCAGGTTTACTTCAACAAACTCTAAGTTTGTCTCTGTTTCCTCTTGAAGAGCCCAAAGCATCTGTCAGACACAACCTTCTCATTTATTCATTCAATATCAAAGCGTGTATCAAAACACATTTATCAGTGGAGGTTTACTATATGTCAAAATCAAAATCCTGGTTGGATCCTGTCCTCACATTCAAATATGACACAGCATGAATCAGCCTCAGCTCAGAATCAAACCTCTGCATGTCCCTCTTTTATAACACTGTGACTCTGCACACATCATTCAGAGTAGGGCTGTAGTCTCCTGGTCGACTGGTCGATTAGTTGGTCGATATGCTCTCATCCTACCAAATTCTCATTGGTCGAATAATTGCTGTGTTACTTTCATAAGGAGAAAAGTGCTACATCAACAGCCTTCCAGGACTAATCCATTATTTCCTGCGGTGGGAGGGACAGACTAACAAATTACCTGTGAAAACGGGGGTGTATTCAAAACACTCCTGTTTGACACAAAGTCCATGCCTAGAGATTGCCTCCCCATTGGTTTACATTGTAAGGTGTGATGTGGCACTACAACTTTCAGGGCTTATAATATCTAAACCGTTGGAGTTATTACAAAGTTTTTAACAACTTTTGTTCAGCACAGTGTCATAAGTCATGTATTCAAGTTTTAAGCCGATACCATTAATGCCCTAGGAGGAGATAGTGTTTCTTGGGGGTCCAAAATTGGCACAAAGTCGTGCTTTGATGGGCATATTGTGGACTTCCTGTTGGATTTAGGTCAGGGGTGTAAGCATATGATTTGTAGGTCTTGATGAGACGAATAATTGAGTTTTTGGTTCGTTCTTTCTATGACATTCCTACGGGCCGTGGCAGCCATATTAGGTACATAGGTGGCACTATAGAGCACATTTTGGCACTTTGGGGTATAATTTTTACATTTTATCAAATTATTCACCAGACCTGATGTGTGTGCCAAATTTGGTAAGTTTTTGAGCATGTTTAGGGGGTCAAATTAAGGGTTTAAGTGGCGTAATAATAAAGAAAGAAGAAGAGGAAGAAAGAAACAAACACACGAAATACAGTAGGGTCTTCGCCCCTTTGGGGCTCAGGCCCTAATAAAATCCCTGTCATTTGTTGAGCAAAAAATCTGCATGTTGCAGGAATGCACTGGAGAAGGAGACGCTGCTTACCAACAGACAGTTGCTGAGCGCCAGTGAGCTCTGGAGGAGAGAGCTGAAAGCAGAGCCGGAGTAGAGTCCTGTGTTGCTTCTGTCTCATCTTCTGGAGGAATAAACAGCCGGAGTACAACTTGATTCTACTCTGATCGGAGTCAAATTCAGAGTTTATTTTTTAAATTTTTGAGATTAAAAGTGGATTTATTATTTATTTGGACTCTTGCTTCTGAACCTAGCCTGAGCTAACACCAGAGTCACACATCCCTCAGCTGCTGCTTTCAATAATAAACATCTTAAATGCCAGTAAGTTTATATAATTTTAAAGTTACACAGTATGTAGATACCTATGTGTATAAGGGGTGTCATGATTTCGATTCTACATTGAAAATAGATCAAAATGAGCGCTTGATTTCGACCTTCAAAATCAAAAGCAGGACTTACGATTCTCCCAGTATTTTTTTTTCTTCTCTCCACCCCTGCCTATTTGCACATGAGATGATGGGGAAACAACAGAACTAAAAAATCCTCCTTCTTCTTGAAGTTTTTATACTACTTTGTCCTACACCTTGGGACTATAAACCTCCATCCAGAAGGAGGAAGCTGAAATTCACTGTGCAAAGGGCAGGAGTTGTCATTTAAATCGAGCTGTTATCTGCTGTAACTGTCTGGTTTACAGGGACGCTGGGTTAAGCTGTGACTCGCTGATCAGCCTACTAGACCAGAGTTTTTCAAAGCAGGAGACGGGCCTCCCCAGGGGCCTTCAAACAGTTTGAGAGGAGGCTCAGTGAATGGAAGCGAAAAAAAATATTATATACATGTTATTGCACTATTATTAGCCTAAATATGTGTGATTTGCTTAAAGAGATAGTTCATAGATACAGTAGTTTGATGAATTTTACTGTTTTTACAACTTTCCCAGAATCGTAAATAAATGCCTTCAGACAGACCTTTTTTATGTATTTGGTGAAATCTTAAGTATGTCAAACAGCAATATCAGGCTGTCTTGGCTCAATTGTTGAGTGTCTACGGGATCTAATAACATAATCATGATCTCACAGGCATCCAGGAATTGAGTGAAACTAAGCAGGTATATCAGGGGGGATGGGAGGCACCTTTTTCCAAGCCTTGTCTGAGGGGAGGCTCACGGTCTTAGACTTTGAAAACCCCTGTACTAGACCAACAATTTGATTCAGAGATTTTCAGCTGTTGACAGCTGTACAACATCTAGTTCTAAATAAACACAGCAGTCAAAATAACCAGTTCTAGCCCTATTACAGGCAGTTTTATTATTGCATAAAAATTATTTAAAATAAAAAACTATTATCTGTTGGTCCTACTAAAGGAGAGTCTGTGGGAGAGGAGACAGTCAGATAGGGCAGCACAGTGTGGTTCCACAGGCAGCTGGTGCAAGAATACTCACTAAAATCAAAATACACCACTCACCAAACCAATGGTGACCACCACCAAACTACCACCACACCACTCCACTGCAAATCCAGGTGCCACGTCACATGAAAATCATTGCATGTCTCTTGCCCTAGATCTCAGTGTGTGTCTCAAAAAAGGGGTGAAAGACAAAGAGACTGACCACCCTTCAAGCTTGACCTTTTCTTAGCTAAACAACCCACTGACGAACCTGTTCCTACTTCTTCATATATCATCCCCTAATCCAGTACACCTTCTGGATTATTAAGTCTCACCTACTACATGAGGTTCAGTGTTGCGTTGTTTGTCCAGTCAGGGGAATACATTTAACTGACTACAGTTGCAATTCAAACCTGATCTTATCACCAGTGTGACGGCCCCTCTGCTTTGTGCTCCTTGTTGCCGCTGTGTTCTTTGTTTGCAGGGGCAGGTTCCTGAGCACACTCATTAGCAGATTAGACAACACCTGGGCCTGGTGTGCCCCATATATCGATGGCCAAAGTGCAAAACATGCTATCTGCAGAATTTTCTGATTGGCGGATTTCACTTTGGATGATGAGAACAAGGAAGGTTTTTCTGATATTCAGTCTGTCTGCAAGATAATCCCGCCCTTCGTTGTGACAGAAAAGTCACACAACAAAACAAAAACACAACGCAGAGTCCCTGGATGTGTAGAGAGGCTACAGCACGAGTGGGTTACACAATCACTGAACGTTCATTTCCAGCGGACGAGGAAGCAAATACACTGAATTTAAGGAATTTCCCACTTAAGAAATTCTGACCCTAGTATACTACAACGTAGTAACTATTACATTTACTACATCTTTTTACCTGAAAACAGACTTACTTTTATTTTTAATTTAATTTTAATTAACTTAATTTAGAGCATCGTTTTATAGAAACTCTTCCAACTTGCACCAAGTGCTAAAGCTCCTATCTGCACTTTGCGAGGCATTAATATCTAGTTGGTATTGTTAACACATAATATAATAATATAGTCCAAAAACAGTGTATTATGTATTGAGTATCCTTTACAAATAGCATTTTTGTTGGCTTTGAGTACTTTGTGTCAAATAAATGTATTTTGTATTATTGAATACCTGTGTGACTTCTCTTTTTTGCCGCAGTCTAGAGCTGCACTGTCTAGAGCTGCACTGTGAAACCAGGTACTTTTAATAATAAAACAACACAATGTCTCTGTTCCTTATTCAAAGGTCATTATGTATTAAGAGATCAGTGACTTTGTGGCATTGTGACACACACCCCAATCTGAAGAGAAATCCACAGAATGAATATAATGCTACAACCAAAAGAGAAATTTGTGCTCATAACTTGTGACTTTACACACAGATCAGCTCCCAGAACTTCTCTTTGCTGAACTACTTTCTACTATTGACCATCTAAACAATAAAATTCAAAACAACAAACAATTTGAGGATCATTGACATCTCTGGTGTTTACTTGCAGAATCATTTTCTAACCTTTTTAACAACAATTAACTTTATTCTAACACAAATTAGTATTACACATCACATTACAGCAAACTGCAACATATCAACAGGCTGAAAAATACAAATCAGTACTTTCCTGAAAATGATATTGATGAATAATGATGTTTAGGGGAAATGTACTTCGTGGGTGTGCTTAATCAGGTTGTGAGGATATGAATCTATAAATATATGAGTAACTTTGAACACATCATTATATTATACAGCTTTATTATAGAAATAACTTGTCATTTCATCTGATCTACTTTATTCTGATTCTCTTACAAAAAAATGAAGGCGATAATTTAAGTATCAAAAGTGAAAGTAGTCATGATGAAGAGTGGTTCCTTTCAAAGTGTCGGTACCTATTTGACTCTTAGGGAGAGATGAACCACTAGGTCCCATGGCACTCACCCTTCCCATTTAGTGACGTAGAGGGACAGCTGTAGGATCAATAGTCTATTCTGGGAATTTAGCTCATCCTATTCAGTCAGTTGTCTTCATTATCTTGTTGTAATGAAGTTTAATTATGTAAAATGGTGTAATTCTTGGTGTAATTCCATATTTTTTGTAATATGTATTTTTATTGTCATGCTCTTTGTAAAATGTTCACTTTGAAAAAATGGAGACAGTGATAATTAATCATGTGACTCAGATGTATTTATCACATCTGTGAGTACTCATGCAGTTGTGCTGCACGAACCTGAAGAAGCTACAGGTTAAACATATTTTTCACTCCTAAAAAAGTCACAGTAAAGTCATCTCCATGTGCGGTGGTTAATTTTGATTTTCACCTTATATGTTCTTGCGACCGACCAGCACCTGACTGAAAATACTGGCTGCGCATGGGGAGTTCTGTCCTTTAAAATAATGGACAGAACAGGTGCATCAACATATATATATATATGGAAAATAAAAAAAACAAAAAAAACAAAGTCATACGCCGCTGTCCAGGTGCACATGTGCCAACTCTACTGTTGAGAGCTGCTGCCAGTTGCTGCTACTGCTGCAAGCTGCTACAATAGTGTGATCGCTTGCAGTAATCACACTAATTATCAGCCTTGACCTACAGTATTACATACACACATGCTGACACTCACACAGTTTGGACATGGGGATGAAAGGACTGTTTAGTACAACCCCAAACGTTAAGAGATATTACAGCACCATAATGTAAAGCTGCCTGTTCTCTTTTACCCTATTGAAACTGAAGGAGTTATTAGGGCCCGAGCACCGACCGGTGCGAAGCCCTATTGAAACTGAAGGAGTTATTATTATTATTCCTCCGAAACAAACGCATTTTTGAGGGCCTAAACATGCACGAAAACTCATGAAAATTTGCACAGATGTCAGGACTGGCGAAAATTTCGATATTTTATGGGTCTCGAAATAAAGCGGGACAAAATGGCTCGACAGCGCCACCTAGAAAGTCAAGAAAATTGAGCCCCTCGATACAGATTGTCGTAGGAGAACGAAATTCGGTAAGCATATGTATCATGACCAGACGCACCAAAAAGTCTCTTGGACACATACCCTAACGCCAACAGGAAGTCGGCCATTTTGTGTCAAAGTTGCAATTTTGACACCAATTTGGTCATTTCCAGCCCGCATACTTTAACGAACTCCTCCTAGAGATTTGACCTCAGCTGCTTGAAATTCGGTCTTTATAATCTGCAGACATAAGAGATTAAAAGTGATCAAAACGGTGAGTTTTCGTCATTGCCAAGGGGGCGTGGCTGGGGGGTGAATTTCGATCCTTCGCCATGAAAATTGAAACGGCCATAACTCCGGCATAAATGATCCTAAAAGAGCCAAACCTTTTGTGCTTGATATGAGTCACGCCCTGAACACATCCATGTGTCAATACTGGATCTGAGTCATAGCGCCACCTACTGGCAACAGGAAGTAACATGTTTTACACTTTGACGCCCTGTAGGGAGCACGGTGATCGGATCCACCTCAAATTTACTCAGAATAGCCTCAAGACATTGGACTTTGTATATCCTGAAGTTGGTGAGTTTTCAGAGAAAGGTGTTGCCGTGGCGACGCGGCGAATTTCGATGTCTCGCCATGAAATTTCAAAGCCTTATAACTTGACTCCACGTGCTCTGATCTTTTTCAAATTTCATATGCTTGTTAGGAGTCCGGGTCTGAACATATGTGCAGTCTCATATTTTGCGAAAGTCATATCGCCACCTACTGGCAACAAGAAGTAACATGCATCGTACTTTGTCTAATTACTCATAGGAAATTTGGCTGATGCACCTTAAATTAAGTCAGCTAATAAATAAGACCTTGGTGATGCTACATGTGGCAGGTCATGACCCAAAACCAAACGCTGTTACCATGGCGACAAATCCTTCGCCATGAAATACGATACTCTTTTTCAGGGACAAGGGATGCTTCTACAGTCACGAAACTTGACACACCTGTCTGGAGTGACATTAGTTAAAATTCTATGTGGTTCATTTGAATGGGTGTGGCAAAATGGCTCAACAGCGCCCCCTTGAAAATTTCAAAATTGAAGCCCCGCCCACCAGATCAACGAAGAGAAATGAAATTCACAAGCCATATGAAACATGTCAAGACGCACAAAAAAGCCTCTTGGAGTCATATCGTAAGTCCAACAGGAAGTCGGCCATCTTGGAAAAACTGGTCAATTTTCGCCTTTTTTTGGCCATTTCGCATACCTTGTATTTCAACGAACTCCTCCTACAGAATTCATCGTAAGGACTTCAAAATCAGTGTGTGTCATCTAGACTAGTGTATGATCAAAAGTTATCAAAAGATTTAGTTTATATTGAAGCGTATGGGCGTAGCGTGACGTTGAGTTTTGATGTTTCGCCATTTCAGAGGAAATTGCTGTAACTTTAGTGTACATGGTCGTATCTGCCTGAAACTTTGCAGGTTTGATAATAGTCCAGGCCTGAGCACGTCTACATTACGATATTCAATCAGTGATGCAAACTGGCTCCATAGCACCCCCTATGACATATTTCAGGAAAGGAACCTCAGCAGCAAGTAAAATAGTGGACAAGGAATGAAGTTTATCTCCTCCTTAAACTGTCTGAAAATAGCCTGGATCTGGAGAAATCTTCATGACTGTGACTCGAGCATTTCGACTGCGCCCTGCCCCACGTACGACAGGGCGCGAGGGCCCGATCATCGCTGCTTGCAGCTTTAATGTTCTGTTTATTTTCTTACATGAATAGATAATGGGCAAAAAGCAAATCTCTTCATTTGCATGTAATACAATTTAAAAGTTAAATTAAATCCTAAAGGATTTTGGATCAAAGAGACAATTGACAAGATAGGAAACAAGAAAAATGAAACATTTCTGCAACCCTTTCTGGCTTTGTACAATTATTTGCTGTTTTACTGTGAAATAAAGTTTTACCTGTGAGGAAGCTTTGCCAGAGTGTCAAGGAAGGTGATAAGTGACAGACTCAGAAGCTACCAAATAAAAACAAGTAAAATCAAACTTACCTTCACACAGCTACGCTGACATCCTCGTTGGTTTCTGCTCTCTTCTAAACTAACATCTCTCCCTTTAAATAGGCCCTGAAATCTGTCTAGGCAGAACCATATTTCTATCAGGGGTGTCCTTTCCCTTAGACCAACAACTGGTGAATGACAATGTCACTTGTATCATTTAACATTGTTTGCACAGACATCAACAACAGCATTGTTCCTTATCCTAAACCAAAATAAGTACAAATAACATAAATACAAAACCAAACATTTAACTAAATAAAATAAATTCCCTCACGCTTGGTCTTACCCATGACCCTACTGGTGATGTCAGCAAGATCTTAAAATCAGGAAGTGGTTCAGTGCCTCCATTTTGTCTCCTGGCAGCATGGTGGGTGAGTATGGTAGGTTACAACCTAAGCTAATCTATAACACAAGAAACAATAAATAATGAACTTCAATACTTTTCTGTCTTGATTGAACCATAAATGACAGCAATGTGACTGGCTAAACAAACAAATGACAAGTATGGCAGGAAATGCAAAGTTTAATGGAGACAACATGGAGGTCTCACCCACTTTTTCACAGCCTCTAAAAACTATTCAGACAAAACAATCCTAGAACTACTTTCCTCCTCTGATCTTAAGATTTGATATATTTGATACTGACATAGTCAAAACTCTTTCTTTTAACCAGGAAAAATTAAGCTAAATAATTTGGTTTTGGATATAAATAGCTTGACTCAACCAGTGAATACTGAACTGTGTTACTATTGAACATACTGTATGTTTGTATGCTAAGTTCTTCATATATTTTAAGTTGTCATTTATATATTTATTGTCATTTATCTTTCCCCTTAGGCTCAAGTGTAACATGCGTGCTGAGGTTCCTTGAGCTTCAAAGAAATCTTGGTATGATGTGTGCTGAAATACTGTTGGTATTGCTCGAATTATTCCAACGATTATTTGTTGACTCATCAATTATATAATATTATAATACAATTATATAATTGTGTTGTCTATAAACTGTCAAAGTAAGAAAATACACCAATTTTAGTGTCATTTGCAGAAGCCCAAGGGAACTTCTTCACATGTCTTGTTTCGTCCGACCAACAGTCCCAAACCCCAAGATATTCAATTCACAGTGATGTAACATAAAGAAAAGCAGCAAATCCACATATTTGAGAAGCAGGAATCAACACATTTTTGGCATTTTTTCTTGGGAAACAATTATATAAAATTAAGATATTATTGCTGATTAATTTTCTATTGATCAACTTTATCAATTTAACATTCTAACTCCACTTCAAACCCTGCCCATAATACATTTGAAGTTTTTATTTGACTGTTATTTTGTAAACTAATCAAAAGTTCATTTTCATGTGTTTTGTGAACATCTAGGACTAAATCACTCACTCACCAGAAAGCGGCTATTGTATTGGTAAATCAGATAAATATTTACATTTTATATTTAAAAAGTCACTTAAGCATTTCATTGCGAAGTCCTTGTTAACTGGAATAATTAGCAATTAGGACTGTAACACGAATTATTTCATATTTCTTGATACATCTGTTCCCGCAGGATCAAACTGACTGAGTCCTTTGTACATTGCCCTTTGTACAGCAATCGGAGGTATGTTTTAAATTACATTTTCTCTGCATCAGGAGTAGTATATCTGTACTGAATTATTCAAGAATATGTAGACTCAATGCTTTTTATGTACTGAGCTATTACCAGACTACCAGGCTATTACCATCTGTCTGAACCCTGTTCAGACCAAAAATGGTCTGTATTAGTGTTGGCATGTTGCTTCAGGTAGCAGTGAGATGATGAAATATGAGGGATAGAGCCATGCGTTTTGAGACTATTCAGATGCCAAAACACTGCATAGCACTTTATAATACTGCAAGTCAGTATTTTATAACCCTGGCAAGTTTGTTAAGTCTGGAAACATGACCGCAAACATTTTTATATATATAATTCTCAAACACTGGCTTGGGCAACGATGGTTGTTTAAAAAAAAATGTTTAAAAAAAAAATAGAACCATCATAATTATATTATTTTTCGGAAATTACATTAGTCAAACTGTTTCACTGTTTTGTGCTTGATGTTTGTGTGATGTATAATTATTTGTGTAATGATTATTACTTTTTCATTTTCACTCTGGCCCTTCATAGTCTTCCGGTGTATCAGCGCGAGGGTCTCTGAGTTCTTCAAGACCAGCAGTGTAACTTCTCAGTACACTCACAGAAATGTCAATATCTATCAGTACAGTGTTGACATAACATATTTTATGGGAAACAAACTTGAATGCCTCCTGTAGCGTTCTCAAAATTTAAGTAGATTCAATGATAGGTTTGGACTTTTTCAAGTCTATCTCAATACAATATTCAAATGTCAAATGTATATCGACAAAGTTATTAGTGGGCGGAAATTATTCGTCCTATCTCCATAATAGCCGTAAAGCAGTCCCTTCCTATCAGGTAGGATGAGTCTCTAACCGGTCTGCAGAATTACATTGAGTGTGTTTTGCCAGTTATCAAGTGGCTCCACATGATCACAGCTGATGGAGGCCACTGTCCAGTGAGAGCTTGATTCTAACTGATGCTAGCTGGATGCGATGTCCCCAACTGATTTACTGCACAATAGTTGATGCTTCATATGATGTTCACTATCTGTGTAGATTAGTCACTGCATAAATGCCCATCTATAGATGCCTGTTTTTTGTGTAGCTGTCAACATATCCACATTTCTATTTATTTTTTGAGACATTGAGTGTACAAACCTATTGATGAGGAGGTTCACTCAGTGCGACACCTGCTGGTCATTTTTTGTAACTACTTTTGGCATGCTTGCTGTTGGTTCTATGCCACTAATCTCTGTAATTATTGAGAGCTCATAGTACCCTATTACCCCACTAGAAAACCCGCGCTCCCAGAATACAGGCTTACTAGTGGTTCCTACAGTCTCCAAAAGTAGAATGCGAGGCAGAGCCTTCAGCTATCAGGGTCCTCTCTTGTGGAACCATCTTCCAAATTCGGTCCAGGGGGGCAGACACCCTGAAAACTTTCCTTTTTAATAAAGCTTATAGTTAGGGCCGACCAAGCTCGCCTTGGATCAGCCCTTAGTTATGCTGCTATAGGCCTAGACTGCCGGGGGACTTCCATTGATGCACTGAGCTCCTCTCTCCTCCTCTCCATCTGTATGTATTCATTTACCATTAATGCATGTTACTAACTTGACTTCTTCCCCACAGTTCTTTGTGCTTTCTCACCGCACTGACGTGGGGATGTCCTTCTCCTGCTGTTCCTGCTGTTGCTAGTCATGTATCTATTGTTATTGTTGTTGCTGTTGTTGTTCTGCTTCTCTGACCCACTGTGTACAGTATTGTAAATAACTGTAAATATATTTAACAGCCCAGTTTCTGTAGGGGTGGATGGCATTTTTTTTATGTCTTTCCTCCTGTTTCTGTTAAGTTAGGAGTTATGTCAGTGATTTGTATTTTTGTTTCTTTATGTTTAAATAGGTAATTTTAGGTTGATTATCTTTAGTTCCCTTTTGCTTGTTGTTTTGCTGTTAACTCACCCTGAAATCACAACTATGAAATAAACATTTAAAGGCTGCAAAATCCCTTGTTGCTGCTTTTTTTTTTGGCAGGTGGGGAGAGGGAGTGTCATTTTCATGTTGCACCAGGGTTTCTCTTAGGCCGGGTCATAACATTATAATATTTTTAAATTCCTCTGCTTCTCCCAGTTTAAAGGCTCCTAGAGGCCCCTCTACTTAGCAGTGTGTGGGCCTGTATAGACTGTCTTTGATTGACATCTCCCCTAAAGAAGTAAAACACATTTCCAATCCACTGGAGATAGAAATATGAACGTATATTCAGACTATACAATATATATCTAAAAAACACAGCAGTAGAGTGGACAAAAGAGTCATTAAGTTTCGCTCAGTGCATTCTGCTCATTCGTCATTCACCACAGTTGGATCACTCATTCAGTATACAGCAGTTTTAAATGTTTAGTGTGTTCATAATGGAAAAGTGACAAAATTGACTTTTGATTTATTTTTGTGTGTGCTATTGATGGATAATATTCTCCAACAATGCAATGCACAAAACAAACTGAGGGAGCTACGAAAAATATCCCTCTGAAGAAGAGTGTCAGACGGATATATTGGATAGTTCCTTGTAATTACTGTCAAATACTATTTATATACAGTAAATCTCATACATTAATTGGAAAAGTCTGTAGATCTATTGGATAGTTGCTTATAATTACTTTCAGATAATGTTTATTGTTACGGCTGGCTCAAACACCGAACATAATAATGGAGACCACACCAGTAGTAAAGTGCTACATGTGAATTTATTACAGAAACTTAATGAAACATTCTTGAATAAAGGAAGGCCGGATACCTAACACCAAAAAAAGGTGCTGCTGCAGCAGGATGGAGAGAAAGAGAGCTGAACAAAGAGGACCGACCTATATAGACTCAGCCCCACTAATCAGCACAGGTGCCTGTCAAACAATGATCAACCTAGAGGGAACAGGAAACACCAAAATAAAACAGGATGCATTACTCCCCCCCATAAAGATGACACTTAAATGTGACATTATTCGTAGACACGTGACAGAGCATCAACTACAACATTTTCCTGGCCTTTCTTAAGGCGAATGTCCAAATTGTAGTTTTGAACCATGTTGGCCCAATGCATAAGCCTCTGGTTGTTATTGTACATGCGATGTAAGAACACCATAACAGGGTTATGGTCTGTATAAACAACAACAACAGGCTGCACAGAGGAACCAACATATACTTCAAAGTGCTGTAGAGCCCACAGCAAAGCCAGAGCTTCTTTCTCAATTGTGCTGTAGTTCTGCTGGGTCTGTGAGAACTTTTTGGAAAAATAGCAAACAGGGTGATCGATGCCTGCTGAGTCTTCCTGAATCAGAACAGCTCCAGTACCTGTACCACTAGCGTCAACCTCAAGCTTGAACGGAACAGTGAAGTTGGGGGCAGCAAGACCTGGTGAATTACACAGGACAGCTTTCACAGCTTGGAAGGCCTGCTCACATCTGAAAATCCACACCAACTCCCTAGCAGGACTGACAAGGTCAGTCAGGGGAGAAACAATGGTAGCGAAATTACAACAAAAAGCCCTATAGTAACCTGCTAGTCCTAAGAAACACCGTAAGTGGCGCTTGGTGTTGGGAGCTGGGTACTCAGCAACAGCACTGATCTTAGCTGCAAGTGGGCGAACCTGTCCCTGACCTACTTCCTTGCCTAGATAGGTGATGGTGGCTTTTGCAAACTCACATTTACTCAGGTACAGGGTCAGTGAGGCATTTTCAAAGCGCTGGAAAACAGTCAGGAGAGTGTTCATGTGACTCTCCCAGTCAGGTGAATACACTACAACGTTGTCTAAATAGGCCTCACAGTTAGTTACACCAGACAACACTGTCCACATGAGTCGCTGAAAGGTGGCAGGGGCGTTACGCATGCCAAATGCCATTACAGTGTACTGGAGGAAGTTGTCAGGGGTGACAAAGGCAAAGATGTCAGAGGCTCTCTGTGTCAAGGGAACTTGCCAGTAACCTTTAAGCAAATCTAGCTTTGTTACATAACGAGCTGTTCCTACCCTATCAATGCAGTCCTCAATACGGGGAAGAGGGAACGAGTCAGGTTTGGTTACACTGTTAACTTTCCAGTAATCTGTGCAGAACCTAGGAGTCAAGTCAACTTTTGGAACCAGTAAGCAAGGTGAACTCCAAGAACTGGTGCTGGGAACTGCAAGACCATTGGTTAACAAGTACTCAACCTCTGTCTGCATTAATTTACGCTTGATAGGGTTCACACGATAAGGATGCTGCTTGATCGGAGTACTATCACCCACATCAATATCATGCTGCAATACATTTGTGCAAGTGGGTACATCTAAGAACAAATCAAGATGGCTACGTATCAGCTGGAGAACATCTTCCCTTTGGGAGTCAGAAAGATATGACACATGAGTCTCTAGATTTGCCAACACTTGTGAGTTTTGCAGCCGGGCACCCAGAGCAGGCACATTGTCCTTGGTCAAACCATCATCCGCAGGGCAGGTGGAAACAACTGAAACTGCAGCAATACAACTCACTTCTTTTGAGGGGCTTTGTTCCTCCTGGGACCGGGCAGCATATAACTTCAGCATATTGATATGGCACACGCGAGACTTACGCTTTCTGTCTGGAGTACAAATTACATAATCTGTGTCACTCAGTTTCTTTTCAACAACATAAGGCCCAGAAAACCTGGCCTGTAACACTGATCCAGGTATTGGCAGAAGAGCCAATACTGAATCTCCAGGTTGGAAAGAGCGCTGCACAGCATTTTTGTCAAATTACCGTTTCATTTTAGACTGAGAATTTGCCATGCCCTGCTTGGGGTCTCGTGATGGAGACGCTCTCGAAAGGAACTCACATAGTCAAGCACATTGACACTAGGTGGAGGATCTGCCAGTAGCTGCTCCCGCAGCAGTTTCAAGGGGCCTTTGACTGTGTGGCCGAACACCAACTCAGCGGGGCTGAACCCCAGTGACTCTTGTACAGTTTTCCGCACTGCAAACAACAGACAGGGGATGCCTTCATCCCACTCTGGACCATGTTCAAGGCAGTAAGTGCGTAGCATGTGCTTTAGAGTCTGGTGGAATCTCTCTAGGGCTCCTTAGCTCTCAGGATGGTAAGCACTAGAAACCTGATGCTTCACAGCTATAACCTCTAACATCTGATTGAATACCTTGGACATGAATTTACTTCCTTGATCTGTTTGGATAACTTTCAGCAAGCCAAAAGTAGTACAGAATTTCACAAGCTCTCTGACTACTGCTTTAGCCTTAAGCGAGCGCAAAGGTATTGCCTCAGGGTAGCGAGTGGTGGCACACATGATGGTCAAAAGGTATTGATGACCAGATTTTGACTTTGGTAGGGGGCCTACACAGTCTACAACAAGTCTTTCAATAACATAGCCTATTCCTGTTATAGTCTCCTATAACAGGAATAGGCTGAAGGGGTGCTGGGGGAATCACCTGATTAGGTTTGCCTGCTAGCTGACATACATGGCAGGTGCAACAATACTCAACCACAGCAGTCTTTAAACCAGGCCAAAAGTAGTGTTATAGTATTCAATCATAGGTCTTTCTAATCCCCAAGTGACCAGACATAGCATTATCATGAGCTAAGTTCAGTATCTGTGAGCGATACACAGAGGGAACCACAACTTGGTAAGTGATGCTCCAATCAGACCCATCAGGAACAGCAGTCCACTTACGCATAAGCACATCACCGTCCACATAAAAGCCAACAGGGACAGATAGCAGTTCTTCCTTCGGCTTAACAGCTGCAAAACACTTAGCCATGAAGGATCAGCCCTCTGTGACGTTGCTAGCTCTGCCCTACCTAACTGTAATAGGGTTTCAGCAGGATCACCAGGGCTACACAATGTCCAATCAACTTTAGGGACAACAGATAAGTTATCCTTGTCACTTTCACATTCAGGCTTATCTGCACACGCAGCAACCAGCTCTGCCTCACCTGTATTTGGAAGATCAACCATAAAGGTGTCAGAAAGGTTGACAGAATCAGCTTTTTGAGACTGAGCACAAGTCACAACACAAGCAGGAAAAACAGGTGTCTCAGGTGTTGGGTCACTGTAGTCAGACTGTTCAGAAGGCACAGGGCTGTCTGTCACAACTGGTGGAGGAAACACCTTTTTCCCAGCAAGGTCATTACCTAATATGAGGCTGACCCCCTCAACTAGAATGTAAGGACGCAAACCTACTGGCACGAGCCCTGTAACCAACCTGCACTTCAGATACACAGTATGCAAGGGTGCCCTGAGATAGGACATTTCATATCCTTGTATCAGTGCATCACCACCAAGGAAAGACTCCTCAGACAGGGGTAACACTCCTTGCAGGAGTATAGACTTGGATGCACCAGTGTCCCGCAGGATACGAATGGGTATGGCACGGTCGGACTCAGACATCGCTACAAAGCCATCAATGATAAACGGTTCAAAACCTGAGGGGTCGGAACTGTCTGAGCCGCATGGCTCTTGTTCAGAATCAGCAGCAGGGAGCGGGCAGAGCACAGAACTAATTAACGCCACAGGTTTAGGTTTCTGCTTCTTACTTAAAACAGGGCAGTCAGCTACAATGTGACCTGGCTTCTTGCAGTAGAAACAAACCCTATCTGAACTTCCATTTCTAGAACTAGCAGCTTTACTAACGGAAGCATAGGGAGTAGAACTACCTCCAGGAGCTTTGTTGGAAAAGTGAGAATGCCGAGGGAGTGTATGCATTTTAGGCTCAGGCTGGAATTTGTCACTAAATGTAACTTTATGGGCCAAAACATACTCATCAGCAAGTACAGCCTCCTCTACAGTTCTTGCTTTCTGCTCACTTAAAGTGGAAATCACCTCTGGAACACAATTTTTAAGCTCTTCCAGCAGAATCAACTGTCACAACTGCTCTCTCGTCTCCACTATTTGTGAAGTGCACCAGCAATCAAACAAAGTTTCTTTTTCTCGGGCAAATTCCACATAGGCTTGCTTTTCACCTTTGGAATAGCTATGAAAGTGCTGTCTATAAGCCTCTGGCACTAGCTCATAGGCACACAAAATAGCAGCTTTAACAGCGTCATAGTCAGCACTTTCATCCAAAGTTAGTGCAGAGTACACCTCCTGAGCTTTACCTGTAAGAACACACTGCAACAGCAATGTCCAGTTGTGCTTTGGCCACTCCAAAGTGGTTGCCACCCGCTCAAAGTGAAAAATACTTTTCAACATCTTTCTCATTGAAAGGAGGGACCAAATTTATGTTTTTACTCATATCAAATTTAAAGCTGCTAGAGGCAACAGATGTATCAGCCGCTCTACGTCCTGCCTGAGCGTTTAATTCTATCTCCTTGAGTTCCCTCTCATGTGCAAGTCTCAGTTTTTCACGTTCCAGCTCATGCTGCCTTAACTGCTCCCTTTCATTTGCCTCAATCTCTAGTTCTAGTCTCCTCAACTGTATCTTTAGTTCTAGCTCCCTCAAGCCTGAAACTTTGTCTGCAGTAACTTCCTGTTTCTTCTGCCACAACTCAATCTGCTCTTCCTGGTCTCCCTCAGAGGATGCATCAGTCTGCTCATTGGACAACTCAAATTTTTCACACAGTATGCCTTGTTCAACCAAACCATTTATGATTTTGTTTGCAGTTCTTTTCTTAAATTGCCCTGAACGCCAACACCATAATGGTCTGCTACAGAGTGAAGATCTTTCTTTGTGCAACCTAAGAGTTGCTGAGTGTAGAATCTTTAACAAACTTGTCCAACTCAAATGCCATGATGACCAACAACAAAAGTGAATACTACTCTATGAGCAACCAGATAGTAGCATACATACTGATGTTAAATACACTAACCTGCTAACCGACACAGTTTCAGTTAATGATATCAACAATGCTTCATCTTCTACAAACAAACAACAAATGTCTCCACTGAGACTCCAAGCTTGCAAAAAGGGGTTACAAAAGCTGTATGATTGGTGGCTATAAACCACAAACAAATCACAGCTAACAAGCAGAAATTAGCATTCAAGAAACTGTCACCTAAACTAAAGTACCCTCAGTACAAATTACCCCTTGAAGTACCACACAATATGCATACTGCAAAAGCAGAGTTACAGTCAAAACTCAAATAAAAGTGAGCACAATCCACAATGGCTTCTAAATTACTAGCCTCACAAAAGGTACAAGGGTTACACCAGTGACAGCTTTACTATGAATGTTCAACACTAAACCCCAAATCCTAACTACTGCTCCTTCACACACAAAGCAAGCCCCACACAGGTCATCATGGGCAGCCACATGCTACTCTTAATACAGATTGTGACATGTCTAACCTACTTTAGAACTAACCCAGTTCCCTATCTATCTCACAGGGTTACTGACTTACTTTACCTATTTATCTTCAGTGATGCACCTGGGCACGCCATAGACCACCCCAGGGCTATCACACAAAAATAAAAAAGTGGTGCTGGTCTCTCCAGCACCCTCCGGCTTACTCACTGGGCAAGTTCAACAAACTACCTCATGTGGCTGCACATAGATGACCTCACTAACTAACCTGAAACCAAATGACTAGGTTTGTATCCCGGACAAGCTCCCATTATTATGTTACGGCTGGCTCAAACACCAAACATAATAATGGAGACCACACCAGTAGTAAAGTGCTACATGTGAATTTATTACAGAAACGTAATGAAACATTCTTGAATAAAGGAAGGCCGGATACCTAACACCAAAAAAAGGTGCTGCTGCAGCAGGATGGAGAGAGAGAGAGAGAGCTGAACAAAGAGGACCGGCCTATATAGACTCAGCCCCACTAATCAGCACAGGTGCCTGTCAAACAATGATCAACCTAGAGGGAACAGGAAACACCAAAATAAAACAGGATGTAACATTATATAAGGTAATGATTATTAAAATTATGTTTTTGTAAGCCATTTTTGCATGATCCTATTTTTTTGTACAGTATCAAACCAATATTTTTTACCAGGAATTTACTGTAAATAGATTAGATAATCACATACAATTAAAGCCTAAAGCTCTCAAGATACCATTAATGGGTTTTAAAGGAGGATAATTTGAATATAATTTTACATAATTTTTTTGTGTTTTACATCCAGAAATTTGTGCTTTGATGGGGCAGTCTTAAGGATAAATTGGATAATTCTATGAATTTACAAAAGAATACTGTATAAAACAAGCCATTATTTAAATAAGGTAATTTTAAGGTATTTCTGCAATGTTTTTCTTTTTTTTTTTGTGCACATTTATACATTTATTCAGCATTCTAGCAATATTTTATATATTTTTTGTTTTTATTTTACAACAGTTGGACTGTCAAAATGCAGATAATGTCTACAGTAAATATCTGTATTTTAAAAAAAATTCTTTGTAGAATAACTAAAAGGTTTTTTTTTACCAATATTTGACAGTAAGTGTTTTTTTTTTTTTTACCTTTTTTACTTTTTTAAACTTTTTTTTACATTAAAATTAAAGTAAAAGAACAGAAAGTTGCCTTAATTTTACTTTCAGTAATAAGATGTGTATTATTTGTATTTTTACATAGAATTCAATGTAACGTAACATTCAAGACCATTAAGTAATTGAAAAATCCTGTTAAAAAAACTATAATATTCCATTATATTAATTTACAGATTACAGCCTTTATTTTATGGTGAATATTTGTAATAAAAATAATTTACTGTGTTTTTATGGCATTTACGCTTGATGTAGAAAAAACAAAAAAAACCTAAAATAATACAGTAAATTTCTGTGAAATAACTTTTTTTTTTTACAGCGTACCAAAGAGTAAACACACACAAGATGCATACGGCGGCGCTGTGTTTGTCCACTACAATGCCGTCTACCAAAGAGTAACTTACACACATACAAGATAATACATCGGCGTTGTGGTTGTTCCAAAGAAACTGTTATAAATTGACTTTTATTCAGTTTTAAGCCACATTTTCATGATAAATTTAGGTGGCTTTTAACTATATCTTTTAGCCAGAAGAAGGATTTTAGTCATTGGACGTCTGGATCTTAAGTTATCAGAGAAATAAACTGGGCAAACGTTAGCAGCAGCTCGGCTAACAGCCCCTCCAGGAAGTCCGGTGGTCACCAAACATCGTCAGAGAAATATTGATTTTTTTTAGGTGAAACAGCTTTAATTAGTATTTTTAACGATTTTAATCTGCGTGTACGTTTGTTTTTGGAGAGGAGGAGACCTCCGAGGATAATTCGGCTCCCGGGAGAAACCGACCGAACGTCTGGATCTAAAGTTATAAGAGAAATAAACCGAACAAGTGTTAGCAGCAGCCCGTACCAGACGTCCAGTGGTTGCCATACATCGTTGGAGAAACATTGATTTTTTAGGTGAAACAGCTTTAATCAGTGTTTTTACCTGTAATCTCCGTGTCTGTTTGTTTCTGGAGAGGAAGAGACCTCTGCGGGTAATTCAGCTCCTAGTAAAAACATGCCAAATGATTAACACTGGAGTAATCCTATCCCGGTGAAGCTGGTTATTTCACAACAAAGACAACAACTCCGATGATCCCTTGCTACTTCACACCGTCATCACACTCCGTCTTTTGTTATTATTTGATTGAGAGACGCCTAACGGCTGAAATTACATATTGTGTGTTTAAATAATGATAATTATTTTTCCATATTAAGTTGAAGTGATCCTGATTAATTTTCTTGATTAATTTATCAGGTATATCCAATGAAAAAGCTGGGTAGATAAACTATTAGTAAGTAAAATGCATCCAACAATGGATAAGTCTCTTTGAAGCCAACTATTAAGAATAGTTACATTGGATATTTCCCTAATATTTTTATCTTTTGCAATTAAGATCCCTAAATATTTTTCTTCATTCTCTACATGGATATTATACACATTAATCAGAGGGTGATCATGAATAGCCAATAACTCGCACTTTCTCATATTTAAATGTAAACCAGAAGCTTTAGAAAACAGAGAAATCTCCTTTAGTGCTGCTGGAATCTGTGCTGTTCTTTATGAATAAAGTGGTGTCATCTGTTAGTTGACTAATAGCCACTGAACTTCCCATAACATTTAATGGTTGGATGTTTAGACTGTGTTTTTTTATGAGGATCGTTAATAATTCAGCCACAATAATAAATATTAAAGGTGAACTTGGGCAACCTTGACAAATACCTTGTTTGACATCAAAACATTTCGATGTTCCAAATGGCAGAGAAACCAAACTATTAATATCATCGCATAACAATTCAACTGTCTTCATAAACTTTTTCCCAAAACCAAAATATTGTGTTTTTATAATAAATGAGTGTTCAACTATGTCAAAGGCCTTGTAAAAGTCCAAAAACAAAATAACTTCAATCAAGTTCAAATACTCTAATAAATCTAATTCCAGTCTTATATTGGTATGTATAGACCTGTCTCTAAGAAAACCAGATTGTGTGTCATTTATAATCTGTGCAATACCGTTCCTTAACCTGTCAGCAATCATATGTATCAACAATTTGTAGTCAGTATTCAGTAGGGTAATAGAGTGAAAATTGTCAATATGTCTTTTGCCTTTACCATGTTTAGCTATAAGAATTATTAATCCCTGTTTCACTGTAGGTGTTAGTGTCTTATTCCTTATGTCGTTATTTAAAGCATCAAATAAAATTCCATTTTAACTGAAATTCTCTCGTAAAACATACTGAAATGCCATCATACAAAATTATATTTTTTTAATAGTAACGGTGGAAGCTTTTCAATAGTTTATGTAAAAGGTTTCACAATACTATATGAGAGCATTTTAACTGTGTATATGAGCACATTTTACTAGTATGTGTGAAAGCTTTTCAGTAGTTTTTATGAGTGTTTCAGTTGTGTATGTAAAAACATTTCACTTGTATGTCTGTGTGGTTTTCAGTATAGTATGCGAATGATTTTGGTTTCGTAGGTGTATGTGAGAAGAAAAGTACATGTATATGTATGGTAATTCTGAATAATGTCCCTAACGGCCCCTCATAGTCAGGGATTGAACCACTGACCTTCTGATGACCTATATGTAACCTTTTAAGAATGACAATATGCTATGTAGCTGTTTTTGAGAAGTGTTCATATGACTAGAACAAAGCATTTCTGAGAAGAAGAGTGGAAACCCCACAACTCTACAATGTGCACGTTCTATACATGATCTGTGGTTTGTCTGCTCACAAAGACAGCAGGAGCTGCCTGCACAGGGCGAAACCAGTACAGTTACAATAGGAAGAAGGCAAGATAAGGCGCGCTTATATACTCTAGGTGACCAAATAAGGAGCTGTTGTTACTGTGCTGTGTGACAGTTTCAGGTTCAGTTTACTTCATTTGTATCCGTATGTAAATTTGTTTTGCAGTAGAGAAGACAGGCATCCATCTTGACACACATTTTATAAACAGCACAGACAACAGACAAACATGATAAAGTGCTCTAGGCTCCAATAATCACGACTTAAAAAGAGAAAAATAACAATCAAAACCACTAAAATACATAACCAGTAGAATAAATATCGTAAAATTCAGGTAAACAGAAATAAATAAACAAGCATTGCTTCTATAGCATCTTTGCAATGTTGCTACCTCTTGTTCATCTTGAGTGATGGCTACTGGAATAAAGCTATTTTATTACTACCTTGTTCTACACCTTGGGACTATAAACCTCCATCCAGAAGGAGAAAGCTGAAATTCACTGTGCAAAGGGCGGGAGTTGTCATTTAAATCGAGCTGTTATCTGCTGTAACTGTCTGGTTAACAGGGACGCTGGGTTAAACTGTGACTCACTGATCAGCCTACCAGACCAGAGTTTTTCAAAGTGGGAGATGGGCCTCCCCAGGGGCCTTCAAACAGTTTGAGGGGAGGCTCAGTGAATGGAAGTGGAAAAAAATATTATATTAGTTATTACACTATTATTATTAGCCTAAATATGTGTTATTTGGTTAAAGAGATAGTTCAGAGATACAGTAGTTTGATGAATTTTACTATTTTTACAACTTTCCCAGAGTCGTAAATAAATGCCTTCAGACAGACCTTTTTTATGTATTTGGTGAAATCAAACAGCAATATCAGGCTGTCTTGGCTCAACTGTTGAATGTCTATAGGTCAAATAACATAATCATGATCCCACAGGCATCCAAGAACTGAGCGAAACTGAGCAAGTAAACTAGGGTGGTGGGGCACCTTTTGTGCTTTATGAAAATGCTTAATCAGCTTGTGAGGATGTGGATCTATAAATGTATGAGTGACTTTGAACACATCACTATTATATTATATATATTTATTGTAGAAATAACTTGTTTCATCTGATCTACTTTATACTGATTCTCTTACTAAACGATAAAGGTGATCTTTAAAGTATCAACAGTAGAAGTAGTGATGATGAAGAGTGGTTCCTTTCAAAGTGTTGCTGCCTCAAAACTACAAGTGCAGTTTACTTTGTTACTTTCCTCCTGCAGAGAGAGAAACACAGTACACAGCTAAAGGATGTATTCTAGACAGACTTATATAAGCTGTTCAAGTTAAAGAGAACTGTGGAGGAAAATGTGATTTTAAACAACTAATTATGTGATTTTGTACAACAAATGATCTTATGTTTAACTTGTGCTTTTACACAAAGATGAGTGTGTGTATATGTAACACCAATATGTTGTGTAGCTCGTCTCTGAGAAGTGTTTGTATAATTAAAACAAAGCATATCTGAGAAGAAACCCCACAACTCTACACTGCACGTTGGAGACATGACCTGTGGTTTGTCAGTTTGTGTGTTCCCACGATGCATATAGATCTGATCACTCAGACCACGTTCGGAGGTGGTCTGGGCTACATGTGGTCACATTCTTTCAGAGGATCATATATGACATTAACTGACATGTGCGCCATCAAATAATCAGTTTGACAAAAGACACTGAAGATGGTAGCTAGCAAAAGCTCTTCAGTGAAGATAAAAATGTTTAAGTGTTTTAATTGTCAAGTTGATCTGCTGCTGCTTTACATCACAGTAATGTTAATGTAGCTGATAGTTTGGATAATTTGACTGCTGATGTGTGTCGTTGGTCCTCAATTACTGTAGTTAACATCATACAAGTTAAAGTGGTGCTTCATGCTCTGTCAGACTTTTAAAAGGAAGACTTTTACATTTTCAGAGTGAGTGAAGGAATCAGGAGAGACGAGACAGAAGTGAGGAAGAATTGCAGGATGTAAAAGTGTTGAAAGAAAAAGTAAAGAACTGATTCAAGATTGAAAGAAAAAGTTTAAGGAGGAAAGAGAAACACATAGAAGCAGCCCAGGCATCAGGTGATGAAGATGAATTACTGTTCTGTAAATATTTTTAAAGTTACAATCTGTTATCTAAATGTAAACTAAAGGACATCTTAACAAACTGGAGTCAAAGCACAAGATTAAAACCTGTTATAAAAGGACTTACAGATCTTTAATACAGATACTAACACACACAATAACTCTATTAACATGATGTTTCCTTAAGCTGTTAAAAGGTTGAAACATGTGAGATGTCAGCAAAACAAACAAAATAATAAATCTCTGTGTAAATGTTTAAATTCTTGGGAGACTATTTTCACATTCCTGACAAAAAACATGTTTGGAATAAACTGAAAATGACACATCCCAACTCTGTGGAAGTTTCTTATTGTTTTACACCTTGATGACGTGCTGACTAGAAGTAGAAAAAAATACAGTTTATATCAGAAAACATCCAGTGTGAAATAATCACAATTCATTTTGTTCTCAGTTTGGTTGGAAAAATGTATATTATAGAATCCTTCATAGTTGAGTATTTATTCAGAGACATCTCATTTTTTAGATCAATTAAAATCCAACATCCAATAAAGTATTTCAGCCAAAACATGTTCTGAAAACAAATGGTCTCCAAGGATTTATGAATATTTGCTTGGAGCTGTTAAATATAGATATAAGATGTTTTCTTACTTTTGCAGAAACAAATATCTAAATTAAAATAAATTATGAAATGGCAGCCATGTGCTGCTTGTGACTAATTTTACTTTATTAATTTTATTCATTTAACCTTACAATGACAAAACAGTGAACCTCGTCCAGCCATGTGATGTTACCAACAGAACACACACACACACACACACACACACACACACACACACACACACACACACACACAAAATAGAGAGTGAATCATTGTCCACCCATCTGATTTCATCGATGGGGGACAATGATATAGTATGATGTGTTTTGTTGTGAGATGCTATAATTCAACAGGTTATGCTATAAATCATGTTGGTGTTTTAAAATCTTGCTCCATGTGCCCTTTTTAACTTTGAGCAGCTGCCCCCAGGGTGCAAAATTAACTTTTTTTGTCCACTGGCCAAATGTTCAAATTTTACCAGCCGCTCAATAGATTATTATTGTTTTTTGCATGGTTAATATTTTATCATTTGGCTGGTAGATGGTGCTGATTTTGTGCCCTGCCTGCCTCTCTAAAGGTCTCTTCATGGCTCTGTCTAGTGTCTCAGTAAGGGGAGTAACACCATCTTGTGGTGAGAACTGGAACACACTTTTTACAAGAACAATACCAGTATAGATTTACACAGTATTCAAAAATAAATAATTAAACCTAATAAATAATATAATGCTGTGAAATGGACAAGCAGTTTTACGCAGTTAAACGTAGTTAACAGTACTAAAGAGTGAATTAAACATTACACTTTAAAATAAGAACAATAAAACTTTTATCAACACATGAATATGATGATCAAACTGAGGGGGCTTCCATCTTCCCCACCCTACCAACACCAATCAGCACAGTGCAGTACAGAAGGCTGCAGGCTGCACTGTGATGAAGACTACAAGACCAAGAACTGACATCAAGCTGCACTACAGCGACTGATATTTCTGGGAACATCCAGGTTCATACAATCAATATCTCTGTTGGGCCTTGTACTCCATGTGCATGAGACAAAGGCAGACCTGCATGCAGCCACAAAGCCTGAAAACAAGGAAAACATCTCCCAACATGCACTGCTCAGTTTGCTGACTCATCTTTATTTACCAATCATGTACTTGTCTCTCTTCTTCCTGCATTCAAAAGTGCACATGACTTAATGTGATTATCAATGGTGTTATATATGATAACCTATGATAAAAAGAATTTTCTTTTTGAGATCAAGTTGAAAATAAAGAGAAGCTGGAACACAAAAAGGGAAAAACTTCTTCTCCCTTCTCTGCTGAGTATGAAGCAGACAGTTGTATGAAGACAGAGATGAGTCATTATACAGAAATCAAGGAAGTCAAAGTTCCATCTCAGAAAAACAGACGATTTCAGATGAGAAGTTTTCAGAGGAGGGTGTTTGGGATCAGCTGCTAAGAAAGAGGGTCCCCAGATTCTTTAGTATTGTTTCTTCTCCACTCCCTCTTCCCGCCTGAATCGTCAGTATTATCTTAGTTCTTGTAAATCTAGAATATCTCACAAGCCTTCACTTCCATCATCCCTTCTGTTGCTGGCTCTGTATATCCAGAAAGACCAATGGTTCTCCAGGGCTCCACCAACAGCACTGGAGAAAACCTAAAAGATGCTTGTAGATTTTTTCCTCTGCAGTCAGAAAGTGAGCCAGGAGGCGACTGTAATGTCCTAGAAGAAATGGGGCCGCCTGAAAACTCCCTGACAGCTGATTCTCACCTTCGACAATCCTCTGATTCCTTTAAAGGAAGAACTGAAGTCTGCTGCTTGGCTCATTCTAGCAAGTCACATATCTTCTGCAAAAATCAAAAGCTTTACATGAGCTGAAAGCTTGTTGTTAAGAGACAGCTTTGAGGAGTTTAGGCCTGATATCACTGTTCATGAAAATGAGGAAACCTACAGCTTCCACTGGTCCCGTCCAGGCCTGTACCAGTGCAGTGTGACAGGTCTGGTGTTTCACATGGAGGGAGAAGGGGACGTGGTTTACAGGATTGTCTCTTGGAACCGCAGACTACTGGCCCAACATCACAAGAAGCCTGCAGGACCCCTGTTTGACATCAAATGTCTCCAGCAGTCTGTGTGTCAGCTTCATCTCCCACACTGTGAGATCCGCTCTGATGATGACAGAAAGGAAAGAAATAAAAGAAGTAGCACAGCAGGCTCAAATTGAACATCAACAGTGAGGTTAAAGGTCAGGAAAGCTGATAAATCAACACAGGTATAACACACAGTCAACACACAATAATCTCACAATCAACATGTGAAAGTTTATATTATTACTATTGTTATAGTGTGATATAACCCAACCCCAGTTGAAACAACCACTTGTGTTAGTTATTTAGTTAATCATGTTACTTATTGTGCCACAAGTGTCCAGTCAGACTTATAAGACAGCAAACGTGCTGCTGTAGTGGTGAGACATTAGTCAGACAAGAAAAGAGCTTCTTACATTACAAACAAAGAACTTTGTCTCCTGAACCAAACTTTACAAAGAAAATCTGAAACACAAAAAGTCCCAGCTTCACATTTTTATTTGAAATGAAAAGAAATAAATGATATTTTGTTTTAATTTAATGAACAATAAAACATGAAATGTCCTTCTGGACTCATGATAACTTTATCTAACCAGAAAAACGTCTCAGTGAGATTAAAAATGTAATTTACAGGAGTAACCTGCCAAGATATCAGCAGCACATAAAACATATATGAACAAAGTAATGAAGGATCAGCAAAACAGATACATGATAAAAAGGAAAATGTAAAATTGATCAAATAACAACAATCAATATACCATTGCCAGGAATTAAAAACAGATACCAAGTTGATTAAAATGTCTTAAAAAGTAAATATATAAATAAAACAGTGATAATCACAATATATTCTAGTATTCCAACAAATAAGATGTAATTTAGAAACACTGACAACTTGCCTCTAAATCAGAGGAAATAGTTATTGTACAGTTTACCTTTTTGGTTCAGTTGATCCTCACACAGATACACAAGTTTGGTTCCAGAGTCAAACATACAGGATGAGAAATAAAAAACATTTAGACATGAAACATTTTTACTAAACTGACCCATATGTCAACAGACTTGAGTGATTCAGGGTCAAATCTGATGGGAGGGAGAGACGGACACATTATTCTTTATATTGTAGAAAATGTTTAGACCTGATTTAGTCTAAACTAAATATTTGGACTGTTTTTGGTTTGTAGTAATATTGATTTTGTGATTGACTGTCCAATATCCACATGTCACATTTGGAGGGAAACATGAAATTCCTCCTTTTCCATTTACATGTTCCTGCAGAAAAACCTTAAACTTAAAATAAAAACTGGTCAGTTTGACTCTAAATGTAATAGGAGGATAAATGAAACAAACCATGTTACATTTTACATTGTGTCACACAGATAAAGAAGTAAAAAGTCATTTATTTGTCTTTGTGTTATTTCTTTCTCTAGTGTTTTCTAAGGATGTGTTAAGCCCTGAGATGTGTGGGGTATTGGTTAGCAGGAAGAGAGGATCAGTACTTAAATCACTGCAGAGACACTGGGTGTATTACACTACTTGCTTTTATTGGTAAATGTAATGTTTATTTATCTCATTCCATCACAGTTTACAAAGGTTAACAAAGAAAGAAGGAACAATTTCACCAGTAGAGAAATATTTGGCTTATTTGACAAACTAAACAAACATAACATTAAAATAAAGCCGGTTAAATAGTGATTATTAAGAAGCAAAGTGAGAGAAAAACCAAACATGAAATTCATAACTGACAAATCATTTCAAATTAAACAATCAGACAATTCAAGCTGTTGAATCATTTTACAGTCTAACCTGTTTATATCTATATACAAAGAAATCACATCCAACACTTTATTGATCTGGTCTGATACATGCACACTTATTGATTCTGATATTTATTTAACACCCTGTTCACTCTCTGCATGAGCTCTGTCACTTGATGTGGGGCATTGTTCTCAAAAACAACACATCTTCTGCCACACTGATCAACTATGTTCTTGAGTTCAGGCTGGCAGTCCTGCAAAAAATCCTCCAAGTTCATGTCTGCACGCTGCAGATCTTCTCCACGGGTAAACAGGATGACTGTTTGTTCTTCAGCTCTGATACCAAAAGCTTTTTCTAACTTTTTCAGTATGTCTCTCTCACCATCTGTGAATCTACTAACTTGTATCACAAGTAAGAACACACAAGTCCCTGACTGAAGAAGCTGTTTGCACTTTGTCACATGTTGGTTCTTAACCGATGATTTGATGTCATCATCAAAGATGTCTGGGGTATCAATGACACGCACACATGCACCGTTTATCTCAGTTTCTGCCACCTGACACTCTGTGGTGATCAACATTGAACTGGCTCTTGACATGAACTGTCTCCTTCCAAGGATTGTGTTTCCACTCGCACTCTTTCCAGTTCCGTGCATTCCCAGCAGAACAAGGTTCACTTTGTTGTCAGAGTGAT
The DNA here is from genome assembly GCF_963924715.1 of Thunnus thynnus. NCBI lineage: Eukaryota > Metazoa > Chordata > Actinopteri > Scombriformes > Scombridae > Thunnus > Thunnus thynnus. The sequence goes on along the minus strand of NC_089537.1, from coordinate 3,056,077 downwards.
TTCCTGCATTGGTGTAGAACAAAAAGATGAAGTTTGTAATAATAATTCACAACTGTTCAGACACATCTTGAAAACCCTGATCTCATTTATTAAACTGTTCTTGTGTTCAGTGAAAAACTCTTTGATATATCTGCCACCTGAATAAAAAGACCAAACAAGAGTTTATGTGAGTTGCTATAAAAGCTTTTGTCTGGTTGAATTAATCACTCTTCACTACACATACATGCCGCAAAGACAGATTGTGGATTACCTGTCTCCATTTCAGTGGGTGGTTGGTCAGCAGATCTATAAAGTAAAAGCACATTAACTGACCAGGAAGCTTTTTGTAGAACCAGTTCATCTTTGGTGTAATAATAATAATAATAATAATAATAATAATTAAAGCTGCAAGCAGTGTTGGTCGGGACCTCACACTCTGGTCCGTCGGGATCAGATCATTTTGGTTTTTAAAAATGAGGGATATTTCTTATGAGTGTGGTGTGCTTTTATTTTGAAAGTTTGATTGACAGGATGCAAATTTTCTGCAGGGTGAGACATGTCTGTCCTACTCACACCTGTGGCATCAAAATCATGCAAGGTTTGGGCCCATTCACTTGAATTTCAATTAGTAAATTGAAAACTCTTGATGAGTTTGTGTGTAAAACAAATTATTTTCCTAATTTTCATCAAGTATATTTTTAGAAAAGTAAAGACTTTTAACCCACATGACCTGGTCAAAGTGTGATTGACATGTGTACTGTCAGGTGTGTAGAGACAATAAGTAACTGCAGCTGGACACAGAAAAATACTCATATATTTGAATGGAGAGTGTGAGCAAACCCACACCTTTTTGAACATTTACTGCTTCCACATAGTTTTAGATACTGATTTCATTTGAACTTTAAATGAGTCACGAGACTTTGACCTACAAATCTTGAATTTACATGTTTTTTCTATCTTTTACTGTTTTTGAGATATTAGAGTGTGAGTTTTAAAGTCTTTTCTTGCTCCTCCTGTGATTTTATAGACAGAGAGAATAGGAGGGGGGTGTGGGGGTTGAATGGAGCTCATTGAGTGAGAGTGACAGTTTAGTGATAAAGTGCTGCAGAAAAATAAAATCAAAACTAAAATTTGTAGCTCTGTACTGCAGTTTTTGCTTTATTAGGGCCCAAGCACCTAGCGGTTCGCTCACACTCTCCATTCAAATATATGAGTATATTTCTGTGTCCAGCTGCAGTTAATTATTGTCTCTACACACCTGACAGTACACATGTCAATCAAACTTTGACCAGGTCATGTGGGTTAAAAGTATTTACTTTTCTAAAAATAGACTTGATGAAAATTAGGAAATTAATTTGTTTTAGACACAAACTCACTATGTTTCCATATTGTCTATTTCTCATAGTGCCACCTACTGTGCACAGGAAGTCTACTTTCCAACACACATCATCAGGTTTGCATGATATTACATAGTATGTTCTCAACAACATAAAGTACAACATGCCTTTATTTCGCAGGTGTGTTTGTTACTTTGTGGATGTTTTCTAGCTCCAAATAGTTTCACCACTTCATGCACTGTCCAAAAAAACGCCTGCGTATGAAGAAGTCCACGTGCAGACCCACCGACCATGTCACAGCCCAACGTGCATGGGGCGCGAGGGCCCATTCATCGCTGCTTGCAGCTTTAATTTATAAATAATTTGTACTTTAAGTGTGGTCTAACTCTAAATCTACATCAACTCTTTCAAATCTTTTCAATCTTTTCAAATTTTTTACCTCTTGTTGGGTTGCATCATCTGTGTGTCTTCATCCAGTTTGTTGAATAACTCTCCTAGGCTCCAGTTGGCTGGATAATCATCTCTGTTTTTACAGCTGAGTGGCAGCACAACTATAAACTCCTCTTTTGGTTTTCCAGTTATCTTGTGTAGATTTTTTATCTGCTGCTGCACCTCTTCTGGTGAAATCCCATCCTCTACCACCAACAAACACATGTCAGTGTGTTGTGAAGAAAATAATTCTTTAATGTCCTCACTTGCATTGTACAAGTTTGGGGTATACATGACCTCATATATATCATTTTCATATGTCTCAGTTTTCATCTGAGTATTTCTGTGTACAGATATATCTTTCCATAGGATGACAGATATTAGACTTTTCTTTAAACAATCTGCAGTCCCCAGGACAACAATCTTCTTTTCTGTGAGAAAAAAAATACAATAGAATTTATATAATACCACATATATAATACTATATGTGGTCAGATTTCCCTTGAAAATAAAAAATGAAAATCTTTCTGCATATAGTTTGCAATAGGCTACTGTCTTACTAACACAAAGCAATCCAAATATTAATAACAATCATGCTGTATAGAAAGATATTATGGTCAAACTTACTGGGAGACATGGTCCTTAGAATCCAGAGCAGTAAAGTGCAGTAAAGTACAGGAGACAAGCTGTGTGTGTATCTGCAGGAGTCGCTGGTCTGCACAGGCATTTCTTAAACAAATGTTAGGGGGCGTGTCAGCTGTGAAGCTACAGTATAATTAAAACGTGTCTTAAACAAACGTTGTAACATTCATTGTCAACTGTGCAGAGACAACAGTGCTGAGAAAAGATGGACTCAGTTCCTCCAGGTGAGATCTCAAGTAATTGTTTTATTTCATCTACTGTATATGACTAATTTGCTGTAAAATTTATCACAATGTGGTTATGTTCACTAAATTATTTTTACATCAAGCCAGTGATAAACTCTTTCAGAGAACCTAAACAGAAGTTCTGATTTGTTTTCAGGTCCTGAATTGAGAATTGTGATGATTGGAAAAACTGGTGTGGGCAAGAGTGCTACTGGAAACACCATTCTGGGAGAGAAACGCTTCAGATCCCGTCCCTGGTCTGAGTCAGTGACTGAGACCTGTGAAAAAGGTGTGACACGCTGGGGTAACAGAGTAGTTAGTGTGGTAGACACACCAGGGATTCTGGACACTACGAAATCTCCAGAATTTATCAGAGAAGAAATTATGAAATGTGTCAAAGTCTCATGTCCTGGTCCTCATGTGTTCCTGCTGGTCATCCAAGTTGGTCGATTCACCACTGAAGAGAAAAACTCAGTGGAAGCCCTGCAACAGCTGTTTGGTCCAAACGCAAACCAGCACATGATCGTGTTGTTTACTCGTGGTGGTGATCTCGGAGACACGACCATACAAGAGTACGTACGTGATGGCCACCCAGACCTCCAACGAGTCGTCCAAAGCTGTGGAGGCAAGTTCCACGTCTTTGACAACACCAAAAGTGACAGAAACCAAGTGGTGGAGCTGATCAAGAAGATCGATGACATGTTTGCTGGAAACGGGGGGACATACTACACAGATGAAATGTATCAAAAAGTTCAGGCCATTGCAAAAAAACAAAACGTGAACCCAGAAAACTTGAGCGATGACAAGCTTACATTTGTTGCTGTATTGTTGAAACGTGTTATGAAGTTCCTCGAAATACTTAAAAAACCGTAAAATACACATTATGAAACCATAATCAATGTCCACAACACCTCATCAGTAATCAGTGAAAATAGGTGTTTCTGTAGCCTGAGTGTGTTAACTGATGAATATTTGTAAATTACAAAATATTATAATATATTATTATGAGCATGTGACTGTTCCCTGAGTATTTGTTCCAATAATACATCAGTAATGAAAACTAATGTTGTAAACTGTTTGATCATGAGGAAGAAGAGTATGAAAGAAATGATGATGAGTGTAAAGTAATTACTATTTGCATGTTTTTGTGGGGTGTATAATACATATATAGACTGAATATGTGGTTTGGTGTTTGAGAATTTTGTTGTGATTTGAAATTTTACATTCTTTGATGAAGTATAGAATGGCTTGAAAAATAATAAAAGTGAAAGTGAAATAAAAGGATGTGAGACTGAAATTTTTAAGTCACAGATTTATTTTACTGCATGTGATTATGACAACAGTAGTTAAAGTATCAACAGTAGTAGTAGTGATGATGAAGAGTGGTTCCTTTCAAAGTGTCGCTACCTCAAAACTACAAGTGCAGTTTACTTTGTTACTTCCCTCCTGCAGAGAGAGAAACACAGTACACAGCTAAAGGATGTATTCTAGACAGACTTATATAAGCTGTTCAAGTTAAAGAGAACTGTGGAGGAAAAAGTGATTTCTAACAACTAATTATGCGATTTTGTCCAATAAATTATCTTGTTTGCTTGTACACAAAGATGAGTGTCTATGTAAAAAAAGGTAAATGGCCGCATTTATTTGACGCTTTTAACCAGAGTTTTTCAAAGTGGGAGACGGGCCTCCCCAGGGGGGCTCAAAACAGTATGAGGGGAGGCTCAGTGAATGGAATTGAAAAAAATATTATATTACTTATTCCACTATTATTATTAGCCTAAATGTGTTATTTGGTTAAAGAGATAGTTCAGAGATACTGTAGTTTGAGGAATTTTACTTTTTCTCCAGCTTTCCCAGAATCGTAAATAAATGCCTTCAGACAGAGCTTTTTTATGTATTTGCTGAAGTCTTAAGTATGTTAAACAGCAATATCAGGCTGTCTTGGCTCAATTATTGAGTGTCTATGGGATCAAATAACATAATCATGATCCCACAGGCATCCAGGAACTGAGTAAAACTAAGCAGGTATATCAGGGGGGATGGGAGGCACCTTTTTCCAAGCCTTGTCTGAGGGGAGGCTCACAGTCTCAGACTTTGAAAACCCCTGTACTAGACCAACAATTTGATTCAGAGATTTTCAGCTGTTGACAGCTGTACAACATCTAGTTCTAAATAAACACAGCAGTCAAAATAACCAGTTCTAGCTCTGGTGCAAGCAATTTTATTATAGCATAAAATGAATTTAAACCAAAAACTATTATCTGTTGGTCCTACTAAAGGAGAGTCTGTAGGAGAGAAGAAAGTCAGATGGGGCAGCACAGTGTGGTTCCACAGGCAGCTAGTGCAAAAATACCCACTACAACCAAAATACACCACTCACCCAACCTAACAGTGACCACCACCAAACTACCACCACACCACTCCACTGTAAATCCAGGCGCCACGTCACATGAAACCATCCCCAGTGCACCCAGTGGCTACCAGCAGGAAACCCTATAGAGGGACAGGAAGACCAGCGTTAGTTCTCTTTAAAATGTTAAAATCAGGCAGCGTTAACAAATAAATACCTGATGGATAATAATCAGCACTTGACTGGAATTAAAACAGACAAAGACAGACAAGTTAACCAGAGCACATCATCAATGTAAAAGAATTTTAATTTCAGATCATCTTTGAGTTATAGATATTTCTCAAATACCAGAAATTTAAGTTTCCACAACCCAGGCAGCCGTAGCGGTTGTGTGTCCTCCAGGAACAGCTTGAGCTTAACAGTCACTATACAAACACAACAACAATCAAACAGTATTTAGTATATACAGTAACATTACATGGCATACATCAGAAGAAAACACATTTGCAGCCCTGGATTCTCAGCTATTCTGCTGAGTTGGACAATTTCACTTTCACTTGTATCTTGGCTAATTACTTTGTAAGTTTGACCATCTAAACAATAAAATTCAAAACAAAGAATTTGAGGATCATTGACATCTTTGCTGTTCACAAGCAGAATACTTTTCTCACCTTTTATACAAGAATCTGACACAAATTAGTATTAGTATTCCTGATATTGATGACTAATGATGTTTAGGGACAATGTACTTTATGGATGGGCTTAATCAGCTTGTGAGGATGTGGATCTATAAATGTATGAGTAACTTTGAACACATCACTATTATATTATACAGCTTTATTATAGAAATAACTTGTCGTTTCATCTGATCTACTTTATACTGATTCTCTTACTAAACGATAAAGGTGATCTTTAAAGTATCAACAGTAGAAGTAGTGATGATGAAGAGTGATTCCTTTCAAAGTGTTGCTGCCTCAAAACTACAAGTGCAGTTTACTTTGTTACTTCCCTCCTGCAGAGAGAGAAACACAGTACACAGCTAAAGGATGTATTCTAGACAGACTTATATAAGCTGTTAAAGTTAAAGAGAACTGTGGAGGAAAATGTGATTTTAAACAACTAATTATGTGATTTTGTACAACAAATGATCTTATGTTTAACTTGTGCTTTTACACAAAGATGAGTGTGTATATGTAACACCAATATGTTGTGTAGCTCGTCTCTGAGAAGTGTTTGTATAATTAAAACAAAGCATATCTGAGAAGAAACCCCACAACTCTACACTGCACGTTGGAGACATGACCTGTGGTTTGTCAGTTTGTGTGTTCCCACGATGCATATAGATCTGATCACTCAGACCACGTTCGGAGGTGGTCTGGGCTACATGTGGTCACATTCTTTCAGAGGATCATATATGACATTAACTGACATGTGCGCCATCAAATAATCAGTTTGACAAAAGACACTGAAGATGGTAGCTAGCAAAAGCTCTTCAGTGAAGATAAAAATGTTTAAGTGTTTTAATTGTCAAGTTGATCTGCTGCTGCTTTACATCACAGTAATGTTAATGTAGCTGATAGTTTGGATAATTTGACTGCTGATGTGTGTCGTTGGTCCTCAATTACTGTAGTTAACATCATACAAGTTAAAGTGGTGCTTCATGCTCTGTCAGACTTTTAAAAGGAAGACTTTTACATTTTCAGAGTGAGTGAAGGAATCAGGAGAGACGAGACAGAAGTGAGGAAGAATTGCAGGATGTAAAAGTGTTGAAAGAAAAAGTAAAGAACTGATTCAAGATTGAAAGAAAAAGTTTAAGGAGGAAAGAGAAACACATAGAAGCAGCCCAGGCATCAGGTGATGAAGATGAATTACTGTTCTGTAAATATTTTTAAAGTTACAATCTGTTATCTAAATGTAAACTAAAGGACATCTTAACAAACTGGAGTCAAAGCACAAGATTAAAACCTGTTATAAAAGGACTTACAGATCTTTAATACAGATACTAACACACTCAATAACTCTATTAACATGATGTTTCCTTAAGCTGTTAAAAGGTTGGAACATGTGAGAATAGCTGCATTTATAACACTTTTATCCAAAGCACTTTCCAAGGCTTCTGCTGCCTACTCACCCATTCACACACTGATGGCAGCAAGCTACCACGCAGGGTGCTGGAACAACCATCGGGAGCAATTTGGGGTTCAGTATCTTACCCAAGGACACGTTGACATGCGGACAGGAGGAACTGATTCTGATGACCTATATGTAACCTTTAAAGACCACCAATATGCTGTGTAGCACGTTTGTGAGAAGTGTTTGTATGATTAGAACGAAGCATTTCTGAGAAGAGGAAACATCTCACCTCTCCACCGCATGTTCCAGACATGATCAGTGTTTTGTCTGTTCACACAGACAGCAGAAACGGACTGCACATGACGAGTGGTTAAAACACAAAACCAGTATTAGCACAATAACATAAAGGCAAGATAGAGGAATTAACCAATGAGACGCACTTATATGTGACCAAATAAGGAGCTGTTTCTACTGTGCTGTGTGACAGCTGTATAACCATTATCACCATTGTGTATGAAAGGACAGCACTTCTTGACTTGGAGCCGTAATGTCGTGATGTAGACTCCAAGCTCTCTGACAAAGTGCTGATGGCTGCCTTTATGAAATGGCAGACATGTGCTGCTTGCACCTAACTTGTGCAGTTTCTTTTATGATAAGACTGCATCAGGTGGTTTTGTCTAACTGTTTCTTGCACTACTTCTGAACTCTGCCTCTCCATTATATTAAGCCTTATTTTATAGTCTTCAGAGATTCTCTCTTTTCCATCACAGTTGTTGTAAGCCTTGTAGTTTTTTTTAACATTTCTTTGTAATTATGGGATTTGAAGAGCTACATGTTATGCTCTAGATCAGAGATTGTCACTATATCAAAAGCACATTATTTGTCTTTAAAGGAGCCTTTTCACCACTCACTGAGTTGTGCACAATAATAATTCATAATTCCCCGTAAAATCATAATGATATTCAATTGCACAAATTCCAACATTACACTATATTTGATGCAACTTCGTAAAAAGAAAAGAATAAATGGCTGGAAATGATAAGACCAATTTACGAAGTAAAATGATACATGGGATTCAAACCAATGTTGGCATGTCCATTAATTACTGGTTTAACTGATGTATGGTATGTGGGATGAATGATTAATTTTTGTAGATATTTTTCATTGCACAGAGACTCTGTACTGTCTCCCTGAAGGCAGGAGCTGAAAGTGGATTCAGGGGATAGTATGAATCCTCCAAGATTCTGTCTGTCATATGTTCATCTGCTTTGTCATGGTGATAAGCTGACGAGTGTTGTTTACAGCCTGATATTGCACTGCCAAGTTTGACTGTGGTGGAAAGTTTGGTCTTGTTTTTGACAGTCAGGTATTTGAACCAGGACACAATGTTGAATGTAGGAATACTTTCTATGAGGGACTGATATACTGTTTAAGATGTGCTGATTAACTTCAAAACTCCTCAGTTTGCGCGAAAGAAAGAGTTAATGTGATCCCACATGCTCAGACCGTGGCTGTTGACCGTCACAAACTTTAATGAAGGGTTTGGAAGGTTTTTTCTTATTACTGTCTGTGCACATTTCTTTGGTTTTAAACACAATTAACAAAAGATGAGAACTGTTAAACCACTGTGTTAGTTCTGCCACATAGTCAGTGTGAATCTGCAAATAAATCCAGTGTGTGTAGACTAATACATTTAAAACAATAAGTCTACTGACTACCTGCAGTCATAGTACGAGTATAACATTAAGAGTTGTGACAGGAATTAGTTGTTTGACAACATCTATATACAGTATATTTATAGTACTTAGTTTGTATATTTATAGTGAAGTAATCCTTCAATCCAACCACAGTTCAAACTGATTTTTATACATTCAGAGTCCAGCAGATGGTGATATTTCACCAGTAATACCACAGTTAACTGATCCTCTACTTGAGTGCACAGGTTTGGTTTCAGACTAAAAATACAGGATGAAGAAAGAAAATAAAAATATTACTTTACAAATTACTAACACATGTGCCTCACTCGCCTCACAAAACTCTCACCTCACAAAGCAGGATGTTCATGCATATTCAGTTTAAATAAAAAGGAGCAGAGAATTTATGTCCTAGAACATATTTAGACCATAAAATCTCACCACAAAGTCCCTCCAGTGACTGTTCTGGAGCTTTCAATCACATCACACAATCTTCCTTTTAGGAATATAAGGCAATTTTAATTAAAACATAACCTTGTTTGGGCACCACTTCCCTTCATGATTAGAATGTGTTAGTGCCAGGTGGAAGCACTACTATTATTCACTTTAATCAATGAATCAGTCTCAAGCATTGACCTCTGTCTGCTGCACACAAATAAACCACAACAACATCTCAGGATAAATGAAGATATTTATAAATAGCTAAATGTTTTGAGGATACAAGATAAAGCATAACATAACAAGGAAAAAAAATAATAAGGCCTATAAACGATAATAAAATAATAGAGAAAATTGTTTAGAAATAGTGGCTCCAAGTGTGTGACTCAAGACTAACATAGTGCAACAGGGAATGCTAAGGGAAAGCTAATTCAACTTCTCTAAAGAAATTATATTTTAATTTTAATGTTATTTGACATCAACCCTTGATCACAAAGCCATGTTATGCTTTACTTTTGACCAGTTTTGTTGTAGTTGATGTCGTCTCAGCAGGTCCGGTGTTGTTTTGGATTAAACTGGAGTTAGCTGGGGTGTTAGCGATGCGGTGCAGCCCAGCATGAGCCATGTAACAGATGTGTCTTTGTGATAAAGTGGTGTTGAATCATCGGTGAAGACGAGTCAAGTGGTTTCAGGCTGCTCTGGAAACAGTCTTTAGGTAAGCTTAACTTCCAGTTTGCAGTATTGCTCTCAGCAAGCAGGCAGAGATCCAGTTAAAGTGTCACTGTCTTCTTTAAAGCAATGTTTGAGTTGAGGATTCAGGCTTCGGCTGGCCTCTTGTAATCTCAGTTTAGTGCCGAATAAAATCTAATCTGGCTACATTCAAATCCTTGTTCAGTGGAGATGTAAACTTCAAAAATTAAATATTATGTGTGGAAGTGTGAGACTTAATGTTACAAGTGAAATGAAAACAAACTGAACTTGTTTCAATAAAAAATTTAAATATGCATATATTTGGGCTCACCTCACAAAGCAGAGTGTATTTATTCAGGTTAAATAAAAATGAGCAGAGAATTTATCTAGAACATATTTAGACCATAAAATATCACCACGAGGTCCCTTCAGTAGCTGTTCCGGAGCTTTCAGTAACATCATACAGTCTTCCTCAGCAAATGTAGTTTGTACAGTTGCCTTGATTTTTTTTCTTTTTCTTTTCACTCATCAAGGTGAGAAAACTGCTGAAAATTGTATAAATTCATACATTACTTACAATATACAGAACATTCTGATAAATTCTCTGAGCTCAATGCACACAAGGAAACGTAATACAGTTATTTGCTTCCACATCAGTTACAGGACGATCAGTTTATAACCACCAGGTCAACATAAAGTGTATTTCCCGCCTCTTCATTGTGCTTCACATCAACCCAAGATGTTCACAGAGGAAGGGGTCGACCTCACAGAGAAACTCAATCATCTCTGAACTCGCAGCTTCACCTTTCTTCCTCACTGTATCGATGACAAAACGAGCCTTGTCGCTTTTGTTTTGCATCTCGTCTGCTGACTCCCTCTCAGAGTCAGTCATCACCTTTTTCTCAAACATCTTGTCCAGCAGACTTTTGAGAACAGGTCCTGATATCCCATCGATGAAGCAGGTCCGTATGTCCATCAGCCTCTCGTTTGAAGGGAGGGTCAGAGCACTCGGCCCACAGGTCCTTCTTACTCCAGTGGACAAAAGACAAACATGTCTTTCCCAGACACAGTGGGAGCTTTTGGTGTCTTTCAAAAACAGCTTAATATTTTTCATGATTGTTTTTAAATTCACCTGGAATGATGGGAAGTAGTTGTCGTAGGACTCCTCATCAAATTCTGCTTCTGTTGGTTGAACTAGAACTGAGTCGTCTTCAGGACTAGTGGACAGTGTGTACTCCTGCTTTGGGAGCAGTTTACAGTGTGCAGGTGTCTCGATGTACCTCTCATCTCCAACTAACTTCTTCCTCGTGCGCAGCACATCACGCAGCACGATGTTCTTTGGTAGCAACAACACATTGAGGACAGATTCTGGATCAGGATCAGTCAGGGGTCTGTAGAACAGCAGCACCATCGCTCGGACCGGTTTAGGAGGAGAGTCTTCATCCTTGACATTACCGAAACCAGAAAACCCTGTGATGTTTATAATGACATGAGTTTCTGTTATCTGATGAGGAGTAATAAACTCGATGTCCTCATCATCCACATGAGCAACTGACAAGAATTCACATCCACCTGTGGAGCGGATCTCACAGTGTGGGAGATGAAGCTGACACACAGACTGCTGGAGACATTTGATGTCAAACAGGGGTCCTGCAGGCTTCTTGTGATGTTGGGCCAGTAGTCTGCGGTTCCAAGGGACAATCCTGTAAACCACATCCCCTTCTCCCTCCATGTGAAACACCAGGCCTGTCAAACTGCACTGGTACAGGCCTGGACGGGACCAGTGGAAGCTGTAGGTTTCCTCATTTTCATCAACAGTGATATCAGGTGTAAACTCCTCAAAGCTGTCTTTTAACAACATGTCAGGTGAACTTTCAGTTCTTGTAAAGTTCTTTGCAGAACGTATTTGACTAACTGTGGCCATGCTGTGAGAACGAGGCAAGCAGATGGAGTGTCTTCTCCACAAACTGGGATCCGAGGAGCAGGTTTGGAGGTGAGAACGGGTTGACAGGGTTTCAGTGACAGAGTAGTACTCAGCTAAAACAGGTGCCTCCATTTCCACCAGGACTTCACTGTCACCAGTATGGTGACTTCGATCTATCCTACCAATAAATACCGAAGAGTCAGGAACTTTATAATTGAAATCTGAATCTGAGTGAGTTTTAGATCCAATAATCCAGATATTGTGTGAATTATCTATGCAAATCCTGGACAGAGCGCCCCTGATCGTTCTGGCTGCTTTGCTGAAACAAGACGCTTCTCTTTCTGTTCTTTTATGTTCCACAGCTGGTGGTCTTTGGGAGGTACCCAATGTCCCTCTGGTGTATGTGTTGTCACTATCGAAGCTAGGATATTTCTGTGCTCTTTATCTTTCTCTCTTGTGCTCTTTTCTTTTTCTTTATCCTTTTCTTTTTGAGACAAAAGTTGGACTCTCTGGTGATTCTCCTCTGTGTCCAGTCATTCTTATACTCATCTCAGAGTTTTTAGACATATTCGAACTGCTCCCGTTCCCTGAAATGAAGTAGGGGATGTAAAAATGAAATCTTCCACAAATATTTCATTTTGTTTATTCAACACAGTACTATCCTATGTAGGGTTTTATCCCCAAATTCCATAAATGATCAACCATAGTAAGTCTGCTAGTTGGCTCTCTCTCCCTTTCTTCTTGCAATATGTCACACCACTTGTGGATTTGCCATAATCAAAAAGACCTTTTATTCACAAAAAAATCTGCAGTCATATGTGTTCTGTCTTCATCATATTTGGGGCAGGTATTCACTGGTATTTTATTGACAGCATCATACTGCCAAAACCACAGGCAGTTATTTGGACTATAAAAACATTTTTATCTTAGGTGGACAATATTTTTCAATTTTTACTGACTTCAAAGATCTTCTGCTCTATTTCTATATAAAATCCCTTTTCTAGAGCACAACAACATTTCTGAAAAATTCCAGGATGCTCCACATTACCGAGTCCGCTCTGCTAAAGGTAAAAAATGACTGATACTGCTGTCCTTAGACATTAGAAAACATGCCATTTTATTCTTATTTATTTATATCATTAATATTTTGTCCATGCAATTAACATACATGAGGAGGGCAAAATATTAGGAACACTTTTTAATACAATAATGTCGTGGGAAATTTTCAAATAGGCCAATAAGTCTTCAGGTCTCCCACACCTTAGTATTAAACTCAAATAATTATGTGTAGAATCAGACTCAGAGAACACACTTGAAACTGATAGAGTTCAATGTGAATAGGTTTACTGTGCATCAAGTGTAATACAGAGCAAACCGAGGCCTTGATCCTACGATGAAAAACCTGAAACTGACTGAGAAACCATCATCTTATATACTATTTTACAACTTTTATTGTGGAGCCTATATTGGGCTCCACCTGACTTTTTACCAGTTTCACCTGGTGTTGAAATAATGGTGTCAAAACTTCCCTAAATTCAAAAAATAAAAATAGGCCTGCTGGCCTTTAATCACACAACATAAGCAAATAAGTCTTTTGTACTGTTACTGCCATGACTGTTTACTCAAGGGAAATAAGTCTCCACAATAAACTCCAGTACACCACCACCACCCACTATGACCTCAGTAATAAACATGTCAATGTCAACTGAAAATGTATAAACTTTGAGTGAATAATTTTATGGTAAATGGCATTTACATAGGGCTCTGCAATGTTTCTGCTGCTCATTCACACAGCAAGCTACCATGCAGGGTGCTGGCACAACCATCGGGAACAATTTTGAGTTCAGTATGAAGAGGCTGGGTATCAAACCACTGACCATGATTAGTGTGATTAATGTCCATATAGTTAATGCAGTGTTAATGATTTGTTTCTATTTGTCTTTTCACATAGAAGTCCAACTCAGTCCAATTCAACAGTGACTGTTGCTAAACCATATTTTATGTTATAGAGAAATACTTACACCAGACACCACAAACCACAAACACTAACAATCTCCATACAGTGAGCTGTACTATAAATAACTGATTAATGATGAACAATAAAAAAGTCTTTCATCCATTGAGGAGGAAACATTCCTTTTACCAAAGTAAAAGCAACAATGTAAAATACTCCATTACAAGTAATAGTCCTGAATACAAAATCTTACTGAAGTACAGAAATATTATCAGCAAAACATACTTTAAGTATCAAAAGCAAAAGTGCTCATTATGTCAGTTATATATTATGTTGTGGCTGATATATAAACATGTACTTGATCAAATGGAGATAATGTGGACTACTTTGTACACTATTTTCATCTAAATAAATCTATTCTTTTGATAATCATATAATCAGATTTGTAGGTAAAGTCCTAAAGTCAGTATTTCCTCCAGCGGTCAGATACATTTAGTACAGTACTAAGAAATTTATTGGACCAAAACTTTAAAGAAGCAGAAAAATGCTGATTCAAAATTGCCCTCAAGTACAGTAAAGTAACAATAACTAATGAGTAAATCACCTCCAGTTTAATAAGTGCACATGGTTTTCATTCACACACAAAGAAAGAAAAAATAGCAGATAACAGAGATGAACTTACTCTACATATTCCCGTCTTATCTTAGTCCATCAGTGCAGCAGCTCTCTCATGTTGTGATGATGTCTGAAAAATAAGTTATTATTCATCTCAGTGGGATGACCTGTGTCAGTTAGAACTCCCACCCATCATTATTCAACTCTGATTCTGCTACTTTCCTGTTACAGTCAGACACCTGAGGCTAAACTCTGTTAATCAGCCCTGTGTGTGCAGGCTACTGTTTCCTCATTACCGATAAAAGATCAAAGTACAAAATACATAGGCAGACGGGTCTGACAGTGACATAAAAAGCAGGCAATGTTCCAGTCTTGACCAATGATGCTGATAGTAAGTTATTTCTCACTGAGCTGTTTGTGACATCAGACAAGATCAATAAACTCAGTAGGCTCAGTCTGTGATTTTGATGATTGTATGAAGACTTTTGAGAACTCTGTTTTGCTCTTTCTGTTCTGCAAATAAGAAACACAGTTTAGGTGTTTATGTCAGAACTGGGCCTTTTATTTCCAACAATTAGGCCAATATCTCATATCCCAATATAGGTCATTTCATATCCAGATAACGATACATATCATAACATATATAACATAAATGAACATAGTCTTAGGGCTGGACAAAATCAAATATCATGATATTTTTGACCAAAAACCTTGATATTGATATTGTGGCAGTATTACAGGGATGACAAAAGATAATGATATGATAAATAATCGTCAGTAACGCGTTCATATAATGACTAAGTGGATAAAGGCAAATAATAGAACAGCTAGAACAGTCTAGTAAGTTCAGAAAATTACACCACTTCACTGTAATGCAGCCTTTAAAACCAGGAAAAGACAACACCTATGCCATATCATGATATATCTAGTCTCATATCACAATATCAATATAATATCGATATATTGCCCAACACTACATAGTCTCTACTGAGTTTTGCTGTCATTTATGGTCACATTAGTTTTTGTCTCCTCTCCTCTGCTCTGTTTCACTGTAAGCGAGGCTAAGCCCCTCCACACATGGAGCGCAGCGGAGCGGAGGAGAAACAGACAGCAGTGGAGAGTTGAAGACAACTACACTAGTTACGTTACTATAACTGCAAAAAAGCTTTGCAAGTAAAAAGTATTGATGTGATCTGCACAAAAGATGGGAAGACTCCACATGAAGAAAAATACTGCTGTAAAGAGTGTAAAGAGCTGTATCACACAGCATTATCAAAACAATGCATCAAAACAATGGGGAGAAAAACTGTAAGCAGCATAAAAGGGAAAGGAAAAGTATCTCAAATTGTACTTGAGAACAATACTTGAGTAAATGTACTGCTGCCACACCTTCACACTGTCTATCAGGGTATGCAGTCTGACTTGGTCTGATGGTAAAACTTCAGTTCAGATGGTGTCATGTTACTCTTCATGGTGCGCTCACACTCTGTGTATAGGCTGTGGTTTTTCAGTGTATCAAACTGAGCATAAATATACAGTTGCAATGTTGTCCAATCTCACATGATGTTTTTGTTTAGTCCATATGAAAAGTTACTTATTTTGGTCTAATAAAAACAATAATAAAGACTTGAGGCCTATTTTGTGTCGGTCATGGACAGAGTAATTTGATTAACCAAATTAACCTCATTCACTCTGAGACATTCACATGTAAATTCACATGTAAATTTTGATACAGTTTCCTTCTACAAGAGCATGTATGCTGGCAGCTTTATGATGTTGCAGGTTATATTATACAAATCAGAAAGAGTCAAATCCACTGGGCTGACACTCAAGTGTTTCAATCTGTGACTGGAGCTCCTCTTCCTTCACATCTGAGCTGCTGACAAGAAAACACAGTTTAAACATAGAAAATTAAATCACTCAAATGTTCAGTGAAAAATGTCAAAGCTTACAAAGGCCCTTTGTAAGCTTACAAAGAACAATTTTGTTTACAGTCATAACCCTGGTCTCATTTAACAGGCAAATATTTAAATTTTATAACCAAAAAGTCACAATGGGTATAAATGATCCTGAAAGTAATGCCAGCATGAGAGAGACCTATAACGAACACTTGAACACTAAAAGCAGGTTAAAAACCTTACTTTTCACAACAGTTTATAGCTAAATTATGTGTGTGTGTTTTATATATTTTGACATTCATATATTCTGCACTGATTCTTGTATAACTGCACTAACAGCTGTTGATGCATACTTATTTTCTGCATTTGCAGTTCTATGATTGTGTTGTGATGGTACAGTCACTTATGTAAAGCACATTGTGTTGCCCTGTCTATGAAATGTGCTATAAATAAAGTTTGAATTGGCAGGTTCACACCATGAAGCAAAAAGAAACACACTTTATAACAAACACAACAAGCACATATCAAAAACACCTGCAGCTTCATGAAATTCCTGCTTTACAACCATAAAACACACCTGCCAGGTGTTATTTAGCTGCACTATACATAGACAAAGTCCCAGCAATAAGTATCTGTACTGTATGCGTCAGAGCAGGACTGACAGTAACATTTATCAAATCTCACTTTTTTATCTTATTGAATTGAATTGAGTATTATCTTATTAATACTGGCTGTCAGTACTCAGAGTATCTGCTGATACTGAGTCCCGATCCAATACCACTGTTCTCTTTTTCCCAAAATTACAATCTGTAAACCTCATTGGGATCATTTTAATGAGGTCAGGGAAAACTGAGTCATCAGTCTCTGTGACTGAATGAATATTGAAAAACGAGCTCGCCACCTCACAGTCTGTGTGACCAGTAAAATTCACTGGATTATAAAAGACAAGTTTGTGATTGTTCATGCAAACTTACCATGTTTACAGCTGTGTTAACCACTGCATCAGCAAAAAACTAGGAGATTCATCTGTAGAAAATAGTTGGTAACGTTATTTAAATCACAATTTGATTTTTTATTTCTATCAGCTAGCTAAAGCTAGTGAGAAGAGTAACTTTAGTTGGCTATAAACCAAATTAGCTGATGGCTAACTAAACCAAGATCGCTCACTAGTTTTTAGTTTAGTTATCTTACAGCTATACCCTAACCCTTCATTCTTGTTTGTTCTTAATCTGAGCCGTATATGAGTAATAAGCTTAAAGTAACTAAAATTAAGACTTTTTGAAGACTAAAAGTATGTTGGTTTATGGTGTTTTAAAATCTTGTTCCATGTGACCCTTTTTAACTTTGAGGTCTCTGCACTGCCCTGCATTTGAACATAAGAACATAACATAACTTGAACATAATAAAACAGAAATAAGTAGCCAACTAGTATAAAATAACATGACACTGCGGGTTGGTTTTCCTCCTATCCTCCCCAATTTTTTGAGTCACCAGCTGCCACTGCTGTTCACTTATGAAACATATAAATGAGTCATAAATGAGTCATAAGTATAAATAAGTTCATTTGGGATTAATCATTTTTAGTTTGTTTGTTTTTTTCTTTTTCCACATCCTTTTGTGCATGCTTTGTACATGTGTTAGTGGAAGATGCATGTTTTGTAAAATAGTGGTGTCTTGTAATCCTATGGGTGATGGGCCAAATATTTGGAAAGAAATAAAAATAAAAACTATTTTCATTCATTCATCAAAATGCCTCATTGATCATTAATTACTCATTATGGCAGAATGAAACTGCTGAAAGTACATTTTATTTTGCTTTATTTTCTGACTCAAATAATAAGACAAGAATCAGAGACAGGATTTAATATGAACCAGATTCAGAACTGATCAAATCTTAAAGCTCAAGTCTCTACGAAGAGGTGGAGGAAGTGTTCAGATCAATTACTCAAAAGCATCAATAGCACAGTGAACAAATACTCCATTACAAGTTAAAGTAGTGCATTTGTAAAATCGAAATCTGAAAAGTAAAAATAAGTTTAATTAAAGCTGCAAGCAGCGTTGAACGGGCCCTTGCACCTCTGCGCATGTCAGGCCGCAATGCAATCGAAGGGCTTCTGTGACGGGCATGTAGATGTCTTCAGACCCGGGCTGTTTTCAGATTGAAATTTCGTAGGGGGCGCTATTCAGCCAGTTTGCATCACTGATAAAATATTGTCATGTAGACGTGTTCAGGCCGGGAGAAGTTTGGTGCAGACTGGAGTATTTACAATAAAGTTATAGCAACTTCCTCTGTCATGGCGAAACATCAAATCTCAACAGTGTGAGAATTTTCTGCAGGGTGAGACATGTCTGTCTTGCTCACACTTGTGTCATCAAAATTATGCAAGTTTTGGGCCCATTCACTTGAATTTCAATTAGTAAATTGAAAACTCTTGATGAGTTTGTGTGTAAAACAAATTAATTTCCAAATTTTCATCAAGTCTATTTTTAGAAAAGGAAAGACTTTTGACCCACATGACCTGGTCAAAGTTTGATTGACATGTGTACTGTCAGGTGTGTAGAGACAATAAGTAACTGCAGCTGGACACAGAAAAATACTCATATATTTGAATGGAGAGTGTGAGCGAACCGCTAGGTACTCGGGCCCTAATAAAGGAAAAACTGCAGTACAGAGCTACAAATTTTAGTTTTGATGGTATTTTTCTGCAGCACTTTATTAATAAACTGTCACCCTCACTCCATTTTTTCCCTTCCCCTCATAGGTCATCCCAACAACTGAATTATAAATATAAGACCCATAATTATTGTAAAATAAATGATAATAACACCAAACTTCATACAAAGTTTGTATATAATGTACTGTATGTACATAGGCCTTTCTGCTGTATCCTACAAAAATGAACTGCATTCAACCTTCACACCCATTCCCCCCCTTTCTTCCCTCCTATTTTCTCTCTCTCCCTCTAAGTTGGAGAGGAGAATTTTAGAGTACACTTCTGGTGAAATATCCTCATAAATCCCATGACTTTGGCCAAATCTTACATTAAAAATCATATTTCGGTAGGACATTTCTTGATGAATCCATTGATACAGGCTTGAAAGTGGTCAGACTTATAGTTTAGATGTCAGAACCCTCTGTTTGACACAAAGCAATAAATGTAGTGGAGTAAAAAGTATAAAGGAGCATTAAAATGTGTGTACTCAGGATAAGTATGAGTACCTGATGATTGTACTAAGATACAGTACTTGAGTAAATGGACCAGTGGAAATAAAAAAAACAAAGATGATGTTTTGGTTTTTTACTTCAATACTGAATCTAACTGCTGCTGCAGTTTTACAGTCTTAAAGCTACGTAAGGGTAAATATAAAGTGGAAACTGGATTAGAAGAAGTTAATAAAATGTCAAAGCTTCTGGTTTCACATCTGATATTTATGTAGATTTATTTGAGTTGTGTCCATGTCACAGGTTTGAACCCAGCTTTTCTCCCTGTGAGATAAAAACACATAATAATAATAGTCATGATAATAATAATAACTTTATTTATATAGCACCTTTAAAAACAGAGTTTACAAAGTGCTTTGACAGACAAAGCAAAGGTAGTACAATACAAAAGCAAAGACACATGACACAGACATTAAGAAGACGACAGTAGAAGACATGTTTGAGTCTCAACTCACTGTTGAGGCAACATCACCACCTGCTGTCCAAACCAACAAATTACCTGCTACTGTCCATGAGGATACATTACAACCACAATCGATATTTCATTCACAAACACATGAAATATAATCAAGGGTAGAACTGCTAACGTTTGTGTTTTCTTCTACATTTTACAATAAGTTACATGAAATAGTATGTTACCAAAGAAAAAGGAAATTAGAAATCAGGGACAACCTGATAATTGCTCAATTATTAATATGTACTTCCTGAACAACTCTAAATGAAGGAATATACACTCACCAAGCACTTTACTAATGCTCGGTGTGTTTACTTTGCTCCCAATACAACCTCAATTATTGGTTGCATGGATTCCACCAAATGTTGGAAACGTTTCTTTGAGATTCTGGTCCATGTCGACATGATTGCATCACATTTCTGCAGATTTGTCAGCTGTACATTCATGCTGTGAATCTCCTGTTCTACCACATCCCAAAGCTGCTCTATTGGGTTCAGATCTGGCGACCGGGAAGTCCACTGGAGTACACTGAACTCATTGTCATGTTCATTAAAACTAGTTTGAGACCATTTTTGTGTCTTTGTGATATGGTATATTATCATGCTCAAAGTAGCATAGAAGATGGTAAATTGTGATGGTAAAGGGATGCAAATGGTCAGCAACAATACTCAGATAGGCTGTGGCATTCAAACCATGACTGGTTGGTATTTAAAAATATTTGTATGAAACAAATAACATTATTTGTGCTTTGCCGAATAACGTTTTTGTATCTGGGCCCACCCCTAGTAAGTACACAACAAAATAGATAACATAGGTCTAGTTGTTTTTTTAGACAATTTAATGCAGAATAGTTACATATTATAGCTTTGAGATGTGTTGACTAACTTCAAACTCCTCAGTTTGCACAGTAGAAAGAGTCTATCTTGTGATTTTTTGTAAATGTAATCCAACATGCTCAGAAAAGGTGAAGGCTTGACCCAAAACAGTCCCAACATATTTAAAGGAGCTCACTTGCTCCACCTCCTGGCTGTTGACCATCACAGGCTTAAATAAAGAGTTTGGCAGATTGTTCTTATTACTGTCTGTGTACATGCCTTTACCTTTAAACACATTTAATAAAAGATGAGAACTGTCAAACCACTTTGTTAGTTCTGTCACATAGTCAGTGTAAATCTGCAAATAGATCCAGTGTGTGTAGACTAATACATTTAAAACAATAAGTCTACTGACTACCTGCAGTCATAGTACATGAGGATAATATTAAGAATTGTGACAGGAATTAGTTGTTTGATTGATGAAGCAACAACATCTATAAACAGTATATTTATAGTACTGAGTTTGTGTATTTATAGTGAAGTAATCCTTCAATCCAACCACAGTTCAAACTGATTTTTATACATCCAGAGTCCAGCAGATGGTGATATTTCACCAGTAATACCACAGTTAACTGATCCTCTACTTGAGTGCACAGGTTTGGTTTCAGACTAAAAATACAGGATGAAGAAAGAAAATAAAAATTTTACTTTACAAATTACTAACCCATGTGCCTCACTACCCTCACAAAACTCTCACCTTACAAAGCAGGATGTTCATGTATATTCAGGTTAAATAAAAAGGAGCAGAGAATTTATCTCCTAGAACATATTTAGACCATAAAATCTCATGACAAGGTCCCTTCAGTAGCTTTTCTGGAGCTTTCAATCACATCACACAGTCCTCCTCAGCAGATGTAATTTGTACAGTTGCCTTGATTTTTTTCTCTGAATACTTGAAAGAGACTGGCCACATTGACTTAAAAGTTGAAGAGGAAGATCGTGTAATAGAATCAAAAGCTTCTCTGAATAGTTTCTTCTTTCTTTCTTTTTCTTTTCACTCATCAGGGTGAGACAACTACTGAAAATAAATAACCAGGATCTTGTAAAAATTCATACAGTACTTACAGTATACAGAACATTCTGATAAATTCTCTGAGCTCAATGCACACAAGGAACATAATAAAGTTATTTATTTCCACATCAGTTACAGGACAATCAGCTTCTAACCAGCAGGTCAACATAAAGTGTATTTCCCGCCTCTTCATTGTCCTTCACATCAACCCAAGATGTTCACAGAGGAAGAGGTCTTCCTCACAGAGAAACTCAATCATCTCTGAACTTGCAGCTTCACCTTTATTCCTCACCGTGTCGATGACAAAACGAGCCTTGTCGCTTTTGTTTTGCATCTCGTCTGCTGACTCCCTCTCAGAGTCAGTTATCACCTTTTTCTCAAACATCTTGTCCAGCAGACTTTTGAGAACAGGTCCTGATATCCTATTGATGAAGCAGGTCCGTATGTCCATCAGCCTCTCGTTTGAAGGGAGGGTCAGAGCACTCGGCCCACAGGTCCTTCTTACTCCAGTGGACAAAAGACAAACATGTCTTTCCCAGACACAGTGGGAGCTTTTGGTGTCTTTCAAAAACAGCTTAATATTTTTCATGATTGTTTTTAAATTCACCTGGAATGATGAGACGTAGTTGGTGTAGGACTCCTCATCAAATTCTGCTTCTGTTGGTTGAACTAGAACTGAGTCGTCTTCAGGACTAGTGGACAGTCTGTACTCCTGCTTTGGGAGCAGTTTACAGTGTGCAGGTGTCTCGATGTACCTCTCATCTCCAACTAACTTCTTCCTCGTGTGCAGCACATCACGCAGCATGACGTTCTTTGGTAGCAACAACACATTGAGGACAGATTCTGGATCAGGATCAGTCGGGGGTCTGTAGAACAGCAGCACCATCGCTCGGACCGGGTCAGGAGGAGAGTCTTCATCCTTGACATTACCGAAACCAGAAAACCCTGTGATGTTTATAATGACATGAGTTTCTGTTATCTGATGAGGAGTAATAAACTCGATGCCCTCATCGTTCACATGAGCAACTGACAAGAATTCACATCCACCTGTGGAGCGGATCTCACAGTGTGGGAGATGAAGCTGACACACAGACTGCTGGAGACATTTGATGTCAAACAGGGGTCCTGCAGGCTTCTTGTGATGTTGGGCCAGTAGTCTGCGGTTCCAAGGGACAATCCTGTAAACCACGTCCCCTTCTCCCTCCATGTGAAACACCAGGCCTGTCAAACTGCACTGGTACAGGCCTGGACGGGACCAGTGGAACCTGTAGGTTTCCTCATTTTCATCAACAGTGATATCAGGTGTAAACTCCTCAAAGCTGTCTTTTAACAACATGCCAGGTAAACTTTCAGTTTTTGTAACGGTCATCTTCTTTACAGAAGGTATTTGACTAACTGTGGCCATGCTGTGAGAACGAGGCAAGCAGCTGGGGTCTTTTCTCCACAAACTGGGATCCGAGGAGCAGGTTTGGAGGTGAGAACGGGTTGACAGGGTTTCAGTGACAGAGTAGCACTCAGCTGTAACAGGTGCCTCCATTTCCACCAGGACTTCACTGTCACCAGTATGGTGACTTCGATCTATCCTACCAATAAATACCGAAGAGTCAGGAACTTTATAATTGGAATCTGAATCTGAGTGAGTTTTAGATCCAGTAATCCAGATATTGTGTGAATTATCTTTGCAAGTCCTGGACAGAGCGCCCCTGATCGTTCTGGCTGCTTTGCTGAAACAAGATGCTTCTCTTTCTGTTCTTTTATGTTCCACAGCTGGTGGTCTTTGGGAGGTACCCAATGTCCCTCTGGTGTATGTGTTGTCACTATCGAAGCTAGGATATTTCTGTGCTCTTTTTCTTTCTCTCTTGTGCTCTTTTCTTTTTCTTTTTCCCTTTCTTTTTGAGACAAAAGTTGGACTCTCTGGTGATTCACCTCTGTGTCCAGTCATTCTTATACTCATCTCAGAGTTTTTAGACATATTCGAACTGCTCCCGTTCCCTGAAATGAAATAGAGGAAGTAAAAATAAAATCTTCCACAAATATTTCATTTTGTTTATTCAAAACAATACAATTCTGTATAGGTTTTTAACCCCAAATACCACAAATGATTAACCATAATAAGTCTTCTAGTTGGCTCCCTCTCTCTTTCTTGCCTCAATACGTCACACCCCTTGTGGATTTGCCATAATCAAAAAGACCTTGTGTTCACTCAAAGAGACTCTAAATGTCCTTTTCAGAAATCTGCCTGGACTATTTCATGAAAAAAAAAATCTGCAGTCATATGTGTTCTGTCTTCATCATATTTGGGGCAGGTATTCACTGGTATTTTATTGACAGCATCATACTGCCAAAACCACAGGCAGTTATTTGGACTGTAAAAACATTTTTATCTCAGGCGGACAAAATTTTTCAATTTTTACTGACTTCAAAGATCTTCTGCTCTATTTCTATATAAAATCCCTTTTCTAGAGCACAACAACATTTTTGACAAATTCCAGGATGCCCCACAATACCGAGTCTGCTCTGCTAAAGGTAAAAAATGACTGATACTGCTGTCCTTAGACATTAGAAAACATGCCATTTTATTCTTATTTATTTATATCATTAATATTTTGTCCATGCCATGAACATACATGAGGAGGGCATGGGAACACTTTTTAATATAATATTGTTGTGGGAAATCTTCAGATGGGCCGATAAGTCTTCAGGTCTCCCACATCTTAGTATTAAACCCAAAGAATTATATGTAGAATCAGACTCAGAGAACACACTTGAAACTGATAGAGTTCAATGTGAATAGGTTTACTGTACATCAAGTGTAATACAGAGCAAACCGAGGCCCTGAATTCTGAAAATAAAAATGGGCCTGCTGGCCTTTAATCACACAACATAAGCAAATTAAAGCTGCAAGCAGCGTTGAACGGGCCCTTGCGCCTCCACGCACGTCGGGCCACGAGGCAATTGAAGGGCTTCTATGACGGGCATGTAGATGTCTTCAGACCCGGACTTTTTTCAGACAGTGCAAGAAGGAGATAAACATCACTTCCTTTGTCCACCATTTTGCCCGCTGCTGGGGCTGCTTTGCTGAAATTTTGTAGGGGGCGCTATTCAGCCAGTTTGCATCACTGATGGAATATTGTCATGTAGAAGTGTTCAGGCCGGGAGTCTTATCAAACATGTAAAGTTTGGTGCAGACTGGAGCATTTACAATAAAGTTACAGCAACTTCCTCTGTCATGGCGAAACATCAAATCTCAACAGTGTGAGGATGAGAATTTTCTGCAGGGTGAGACATGTCTCCATTCAAATATGTGAGTATTTTTCTATGTCCAGCTGCAGTTACTTATTGTCTCTACACACCTTTCATACACATTTCAATCAAACTTTGACCAGGTCATGTGGGTCAAAAGTCTTTACTTTTCTAAAAATAGACTTGATGAAAATTTGGAAATTAATTTGTTTTACACACAAACTCATCAAGAGTTTTCAATTTACTAATTGAAATTCAAGTGAATGGGCCCAAAACTTGCATGATTTTGATGACACAGGTGTGAGCAAGACAGACATGTCTCATGTCTCAAGACAGTCATGTCTCATCCTGCAGAAAATTCTCATCCTTGCACTGTTGAGATTTGATGTTTTGCCATGACAGAGGATGTTGCTATAACTTTATTGTAAATGCTCCAATCTGCACCAAACTTTACATGTTTGATAAGAGTCCCGGCCTGAACACGTGTACATGACAATATTCCATCAGTGATGCAAACTGGCTGAATAGCGTGAAATTTCAGTAAAACAGCTCCAACAGCAGGCAAAATAGTGGACAAAGGAAGTGATGTTTATCTCCGTCTTGCACTGTCTGAAAAAAGTCCGGGTCTGAAGACATCCACATGCCCGTCATAGAAGCCTTTCAATTGCCTCATGGCCCGACGTGCGTGGAGGTGCGAGGGCCCGTTCAACGCTGCTTGCAGCTTTAACTTGCTTATGTTGTGTGATTAAAGGCCAGCAGGCCCATTTTTATTTTCGGAATTCAGGGCCTCGGTTTGCTCTGTATTACACTTGATGTACAGTAAACCTATTCACATTGAACTCTATCTCTAAAACAGCCTGGGTCTGAAGACATCTACATGCCCGTCACAGAAGCCCTTCGATTCCGTTGCGGCCCGACGTGCGCAAGGGCGCGAAGGCCCGTTCAACGCTGCTTGCAGCTTTAATATAAATTATGGTGAAATACTTACACCAGACACCACAAACCACAAACACTAACAGTCTCCATACAGTGAGCTGTAACTGATTAATGATGAACAATAAAAAAGTCTTTCATCCATTGAGGAGGAAACATTCCTTTTACCAAAGTAAAAGCAACAATGTAAAATACTCCATTACAAGTAATAGTCCTGCATACAAAATCTTACTGAAGTACAGAAATATTATCAGAAAAACATACTTTAAGTATCAAAAGCAAAAGTGCTCATTATGTCAGTTATATATTATGTTGTGACTGATATATAAACATGTACTTGATCAAATGGAGATAATGTGGACTACTTTGTACACTAATAAATCTATTCTTTTGAAAATCATATAATCAGATTTGTAGGTAAAGTACTAAAGTCAGTATTTACTCCAGCTGTCAGATACATTTAGTACAGCAGAGAGTTCAATATTCACCTAAGAAATTTATTGGACTAAAAATATAAAGTAGGAGAAAAACGCTGACTCTAAATTGCCCTCAAGTACAGTAAAGTAACAATAACTAATGAGTAAATCACCTCCAGTTTTTACACTGGTTTTCATTCACACAAAGAAAGAAAGAAGACTTTCCTCTCAACTCAATGAAACATATAAACCATCTCCTTTGTCATCATGGCACCTAGCAAATAACTGAATCTGAATTGCAACATTTTCAAAAATGTATTTTGCACTCTTAAGCTGTTCTTTCTCTGCTCACACAGACAGCCAAGTTTAAATTGCTGTCCCAAATGATGATAAAAAGAAATATCTGCAAAGATTTTGATAATAATTTCTCAAAAATGATATAAATGATCATGTCAGATGTGAACATTTTCAAAAACAACTTACTCTATGTATTCCCTTCTTAAATTATGTCCATCAGTGCAGCAGGTTTCTCATGTTGTGAGGATGTCTGTAAAATAAGTTATTATTCACTCAGTGGGAGGACCTGCTTCAGTTAGAACTCCACCCATCATTATTCAATGGTGACTGATTCTTCTACTTCATCAGTCCCTGTTAGTCGGACAACCTGAGACTAAACTCTGTTAATCTGCCCTGTGTGTGTGCAGGCTGCTGTTTCCTCATAAATGATAAAAGATGACAGTGAATGTTTCCTCGTAGCAAAGTATGCATTAGGACTGATCGGATGATAGTTCCACAGAATCAGAGTTCACTGTGAGTC
Source organism: Thunnus thynnus (assembly GCF_963924715.1). Lineage (NCBI taxonomy): Eukaryota > Metazoa > Chordata > Actinopteri > Scombriformes > Scombridae > Thunnus > Thunnus thynnus. The sequence goes on along the minus strand of NC_089537.1, from coordinate 3,028,857 downwards.
TACCATGGTTTGACCTTTTTTTAGAATTTTTTTTGGGGCTTTTCAAGCATTTATTATAGTGACAGTGGACAGATGACCGGCAGCAAGAGGAGAGAGACAAATGAGGGGTGACACGCAATATGGTGGATTTGAACCACAGATGTTGTGATTATGGGGCATGTATCTTAACTAGTGGGCTACCAAGGCATGGACTGACAATTAGTCAGTTGTGGCTGTTAGTATAACTGTTACTATTATATCAGTGTTAGTGGTACTGGTATTAATGTTACCGTTAGTGGTATTAGTATCACTGCAACTGTTGCTGTTACTGCCAGTATTAATCTAACTGTTACTATTAATATTACTACACAACTGGGGCTACACAAAACAATACCACAGTGTGCATTGTAGTACTACAGTTTAGAGATGCCAAGAGTTCTAGACTTGAACATGCCTGTGTCTTACTCTACTGTAAATGTTGGATTTACAGTAAATGTCAGTCCATGCCTTGGTAGCCCACTGGTTAAGATACATCTGTGGTTCAAATCCACCTTTATTGCGTGTCACCCCTTATTTGTCTCTCTCCTCTTGCTTCCGGTCATCTGTATTATATATATATATATCATATTGATATAAATATGGGAGTCATCATTTAAAATCAAGCTGGTTATCTGCTGTAACTGTCTGGTTTACAGGGACGCTGGGTTAAACTGTGACTCACTGATCAGCCTACTAGACCAGAGTTTTTCAAAGTGGGAGACAGGCCTCCCCAGGGGGGCTCAAAACAGTTTGAGGGGAGGCTCAGTGAATGGAAGTGGAAAAAAATATTATATTAGTTATTACACTATTAGTATTAGCCTAAATATGTGTGATTTGGTTAAAGAGATAGTTCAGATATACGGTAGTTTGATGAATTTTAAGGTTTTTACAACTTTCCCAGAATTGTGTATAAATGCCTTCAGACAGACCTTTTTTTTATGTATTTGGTGAAATCAAACAGCAATATCAGGCTGTTTTGGCTCAATTGTTGAGTGTCTATGGGATCAAATAACATAATCATGATCCCACAGGCATCCAGGAATTGAGTGAAACTAAGCAGGTAAATGGGGGGGGGGGCACCTTTTGTACTTTATGCAATGTACTTTATGGTTGTGTTTAATCAGCTTGTGAGGACGTGCATCTACAAATGTATGAGTAAGTTTGAACACATGGCATCGTGACACACACTGAAAACCACAAAATGAATGTAACACTAAAACCAAAAGAGAAATTTGTGCTCACAACTTGTGACTTTACACACGGATCAATTCCCAGAACTTCTCTTTGCTGAAGGATATAGAGCACATCAGAACTCACTTCACATCAGAAAAGATACAAAAATTTTGGGGTCTGACTGAAACTCAGCAAGCTGTCCAATCTCAATGAGATCAACATTTATATAATGGCTAATTACTTTCTAATTTTGACCATCTAAACAATAAAATTCAAAACAACAAACATTTTAAGGGTCATTGACATCTTTAGTGTTTACTATCAGAATACTTTTCTCACCTTTTAGAATTAACTTTATTCTAACACAAATGAATATTACAAATTACAGCACACTGCAACATATCAACTGGCTGAAAAATACAAATCTGCACTTTTATGAAAATGAGATGTGCTTAATCAGGTTGTGAGGAACATGAATCTATAAATGTATGAGTGACTTTGAACACATCACTATTATATTTATTATGGAAATAACTTGTCGTTTCATCTGATCTACTTTATACTGATTCTCTTACTAAACAATAAAGGCGATCTTTAAAGTATCAACAGTAGTAGTAGTGATGATGAAGAGTGGTTCATTTCAAAGTGTCGCTAACTCAAAACCACAAGTGCAGTTTACTTTGTTACTTCCCACCTGCAGAGAGAGAAACACAGTACACAGTTAAAGGATGTATCCTAGACAGACTTATATAAGCTGTTAAAGTTAAAGAGAACTGTGGAGGAAATTGTGATTTTAAACAATATATTATTGTAGCAGCATTGAGGGCGCTGTTTATAATTGATTCCACCTGGTGGCGGTCATTGGTTCACCTTTATATAAAGGTGGCAGTCTTCCCCTGCCTCCTCCTCTTGCTCCCCCCATCGCATCAATTCTGGTCCGGGAGTTTTGGTCCGTTAAAGCAGCACTGAGTGTGCCTCGCTCCATGGTTGTACCTGGCTGCGGTTATTTCGGGTAAATGCTGGTAGTCGTGCGGGTTTCTCTCTCTCCTCACTATCCTGTGCCTGTGTTGGACGCTCTAAAGGTAGGTTGCTTCTCTCCTGCACACCCTTAATTCTATCGTTTAGCGTAGCAACGCTAACTTTGTTTTATGTTAGGGAACCCTCGTTAGCTGGCCGAGTCCACCGGTGGTGTAGACTGACGTCACCACCAGCTGATTGGAGCCGCTGCTGTTCTGTCTCTGGTCCTTTCGTCTCCTGCTGTTTCGGCTGCTAGTGTCTTCCCTGGGATCGTGGGTGATTTTCACAAAGTGTGTGTGACTGTCACATGTCTGGGTGTTTAATTTAGTTTTATATTTTTTTGTTGAGTAGATCCCCATCCCTCACTAACGCCTGTCCCACCAGTAAGCCTCAGCCCCTGATTTAGTCCCCCCCCCCCCTTCCGGTATGAATGTGTTGTCATTTTAAATTGTATTGATAATAAAGTGAACTATTTTGTAAGTATCTGGAACCACGTTTTCTCTTGCCTCCAGTAGACGAACCTGTGTCCTATTGATAATAGTGATAAATAATTCTTTGGGTGAAATTCCCAAGGTGGCGTTGTCTGGCAACTTAACTGAAATTGTGTTAGTATAACTCCGTTGTCCGCTGCGGCGACATTGTTATTTTATACGACAAATGATCTTATGTTTAACTTGTGCTTTTACAAAGATGAGTGTGTATGTAACCTTAAGAACACCAATATGTTGTGTGGCTCGTTTCTGAGAAGTGAAGAAACTCACACCTCTACAACACACTTTTTACAAGAACAATACCAGTATAGATTTACACAGTACTCAAAAATAAGTAAACCTAATAAATAATATAATGCTGTGAAATTGAGCAGTTTTATGCACTAAAAGGTAGTCAACAATACTAAAGAGTGAATTAAACATTATGCTTCAAAATAAGCCTGAATAATAAAACAAATAAAATCAAACATTGGCTCTGAACAGAACAAGATCCTCATTCTTATCAACACATGAATATGATGATCAAACCGAGGGAGCTTCTATCAAATAAATGGGTGTTCAGTGGTGAGGATCGCTAATAATTCCAATACCAAACTATCAATATCATCGCCTAACAATTCAACTATCTTCATAAACTTTTTCCCAAAACCAAAATATTGTATTTTTATAATAAATGAGTGTTCAACTATGTCAAAGTCCTTGTAAAAGTCCAAAAACAAAATAACTTCATCTTCAATCAAGTTCAGATACTCTAATAAATCTAATTCCAGTCTTATATTGGTAAGTATAGACCTGTCTCTAAGAAAACCAGATTGTGTGTCATTTATAATCTGTGTCATACTGTTCCTTAACCTGTCAGCAATCACATGTTAACAACTTGTAGGCAGTATTCAGTAGAGTAACAGGGTGAAGATTGTCAATATATCTTTTCTTTACCATTTTTAGCTATAAGAATTACTAATCCCTGTTTCATTGTAGGTTTTAGTGTCTTATTCCTTTATAATGTCATTTATAACATCAAGTTAAATTCCATTTTAACTGAAATCCTCTCATAAAACATACTGAAATGCCATCATACAAAATTATATTTTTTCAATAGTAACGGTGGAAGCTTTTCAATAGTTTATGTAAAAGGTTTCACAATACTATATGAGAGCATTTTAACTGTATATATGAGCACATTTTACTAGTATGTGTTCAAACTTTTCAAAAGTTTTTATGTGTTTCAGTTGTGTATGTAAAAGCATTTCACTTGTATGTGTGTGTGGTTTTCAGTATAGTATGAGAATGATTCTGGTTTCATATGTGTATGTGAGAGGAAAACTACATGTATATGTATGGTAATTCTGAAGAATTTCCCTCATAGTCAGGGAGTGAACCACTGACCTTCTGATGAGCTATATGCAACCTTTTAAGAACACCAATATGCTATGTAGCTGTTTTTGAGAAGCGTTCGTGTGATCAGAACAAAGCATTTCTGAGAAGAAGAGTGGAAACTCACACCTCTACAATGTGCATGTTACGTACATGATCTGTGGTTTGTCTGCTCACAAAGACAGGTGTTAAAACACAAAACCAGTATAGTTACAATAACAAGAAGGCAAGATAAGGCGCGCTTATATACTCTAGGTGATCAAATAAGGAGCTGTTTTTACTGTGCTGTGTGACAGTTTCAGGTTCAGTTTACTTACCTTATTTACAAACATCATAAAGTGCTCTAGGCTCCAATAATCATGACTTAAAAAGAGAAAAATAACCATCAAAACCACTAAATATAACCACAAGAATAAATATGGTAAACTGTGAGTAAAAATAAATAAATAAATGAGCATTACCTCTATAGCATCTTTGCAATGTTGCTACATCTTGTTCATCTGAGTGATGGCTGCTGGAACAAAGATATTTTTATATTGTTCTGTTCTACACCTTGGAACTATAAACCTCCATCCAAAAGAAAGAAGCTGAAATTCACTGTGCAAAGGGTTGGAGTCCCATTTTAAAATCCAGCTGGTTATCTGCTGTAACTGTCTGGTTTACAGGGACGCTGGGTTAAACTGTGACTCACTGATCAGCCTACTAGACCAGAGTTTTTCAAAGCGGGAGACGGGCCTCCCCAGGGGGAAAAAATATATTAGTTATTACACTATTATTATTAGCCTAAATATGTGTGATTTGGTTAAAGAGATAGTTCAGAGATACAGTTGATGAATTTGACTGTTTTTACAACTTTCCCAGAGTCGTAAATAAATGCCTTCAGACAGACCTTTTTTTATGTATTTGGTGAAATCAAACAGCAATATCAGGCCGTCTTGGCTCTACTGTTGAATGTCTATAGGTCAAATAACATAATCATGATCCCACAGGCATCCAGGAGTTTTGTGAAACTAAGCAGGTAAACCAGGGGGGATGGGGGGCACCTTTTGTGCTTTATGAATGTGCTTAATCAGCTTGTGAGGATGTGGATCTATAAATGTATGAGTGACTTTGAACATATCACTATTATATAATATGTATTTATTATAGAAATAACTTGTCATTTCATCTGATCTACTTTATACTGATTCTCTTACTAAAAAATAAAGGCGATCTTTAAAGTATCAACAGTAGTAGTAGTGATGATGAAGAGTGATTCCTTTCAAAGTGTTGCTACCTTAAAACCACAAGTGCAGTTTACTTTGTTACTTCCCACCTGCAGAGAGAGAAACACAGTACACAGCTTAAGGATGTATTCTAGACAGACTTATATAAGCTGTTAAAGTTAAAGAGAACTGTGGAGGAAATTGTGATTTTAAACAAATGATGTGATTTTGTACAACAAATGATCTTATGTTTGCCTTTATACAAAGAGGAGTGTATACGTAAAAAAAGATAAATAGCGGCATTTATAACACTTTTATCCAAAGCACTTTCCAAGGCTTCTGCTGCCTACTCATCCATTCACACACTGATGGCAGCAAGCTACCACGCAGGGTGCTGGAACAACCATCGGGAGCAATTTGGGGTTCAGTATCTTACCCAAGGACACGTTGACATGCGGACAGGAGGAACCGCCGTCCTTCTGATGACCTGTATGTAATCTTTAAAGACCACCAATGTGCTGTGTAGCACGTTTGTGAGAAGTGTTTGTATAATTAGAACAAAGCATTTCTGAGAAGAGAGGAAACATCTCACCTCTACACTGCATGTTCCACACATGATCAGCGTTTTGTCTGTTCACACAGAAAGCAGAAACGGACTGCACATGACGAGTGGTTAAAACACAAAACCAGTATTAGCACAATAACATAAAGGCAAGATAGAGGAATTAACCAATGAGACGCACTTATATGTGACCAAATAAGGAGCTGTTTCTACTGTGCTGTGTGACAGCTGTATAACCATTATCACCATTGTGTATGAAAGGACAGCACTTCTTGACTTGGAGCTGTAATGTCGTGATGTAGACTCCAAGCTCTCTGACAAAGTGCTGATGGCTGCCTTTATGAAATGGCAGACATGTGCTGCTTGCACCTAACTTGTGCAGTTTCTTTTATGATAAGACTACATCAGGTGGTTTTGTCTAACTGTTTCTTGCACTACTTCTGAACTCTGCCTCTCCATTATATAAAGCCTTATTTTATAGTCTTCAGAGATTCTCTCTTTTCCATCACAGTTGTTGTAAGCCTTGTAGTTTTTTTTAACATTTCTTTGTAATTATGGGATTTGAAGAGCTACATGTTATGCTCTAGATCAGAGATTGTCACTATATCAAAAGCACATTATTTGTCTTTAAAGGAGCCTTTTCACCACTCACTGAGTTGTGCACAATAATAATTCATAATTCCCCGTAAAATCATAATGATATTCAATTGCACAAATTCCAACATTACACTATATTTGATGCAACTTCGTAAAAAGAAAAGAATAAATGGCTGGAAATGATAAGACCAATTTAAGAAGTAAAATGATACATGGGATTCAAACCAATGTTGGCATGTCCATTAATTACTGGTTTAACTGATGTATGGCATGTGGGATGAATGATTAATTTTTGTAGATATTTTTCATTGCACAGAGACTCTGTACTGTCTCCCTGAAGGCAGGAGCTGAAAGTGGATTCAGGGGATAGTATGAATCCTCCAAGATTCTGTCTGTCATATGTTCATCTGCTTTGTCATGGTGATAAGCTGACGAGTGTTGTTTACAGCCTGATATTGCACTGCCAAGTTTGACTGTGGTGGAAAGTTTGGTCTTGTTTTTGACAGTCAGGTATTTGAACCAGGACACAATGTTGAATGTAGGAATACTTTTTATGAGGGACTGATATACTGTTTAAGATGTGCTGATTAACTTCAAAACTCCTCAGTTTGCGCGAAAGAAAGAGTTAATGTGATCCCACATGCTCAGAAATGGTGAAGGTTTGATCCAAAACAGTCCAAACATATTTAAAGGAGCTCACTTGCTCCACCTCCTGGCTGTTGACCGTCACAGACTTTAATGAAGGGTTTGGAAGGTTTTTTCTTATTACTGTCTGTGTACATTTCTTTGGTTTTAAACACAATTAACAAAAGATGAGAACTGTTAAGCCACTTTGTTAGTTCTGCCACATAGTCAGTGTGAATCTGCAAAGAAATCCAGTGTGTGTAGACTAATACATTTAAAACAATAAGTCCGCTGACTACCTTTAGTCATAGTACATGAGGATAATATTAAGAGTTGTGACAGGAATTAGTTGTTTGACAACATCTATATACAGTATATTTATAGTACTTAGTTTGTATATTTATAGTGAAGTAATCCTTCAATCCAACCACAGTTCAAACTGATTTTTATACATTCAGAGTCCAGCAGATGGTGATATTTCACCAGTAATACCACAGTTAACTGATCCTCTACTTGAGTGCACAGGTTTGGTTTCAGACTAAAAATACAGGATGAAGAAAGAAAATAAAAATATTACTCTACAAATTACTAACACATGTGCCTCACTCGCCTCACAAAACTCTCACCTCACAAAGCAGGATGTTCATGTATATTCAGGTTAAATAAAAAGGAGCAGATAATTTATCTCCTACAACATATTTAGACCATAAAATCTCACCACAAAGTCCCTCCAGTGACTGTTCTGGAGCTTTCAATCACATCACACAATCTTCCTTTTAGGAATATAAGGCAATTTTAATTAAAACATAACCTTGTTTGGGCACCACTTCCCTTCATGATTAGAATGTGTTGGTGCCAGGAGGAAGCACTACTATTATTCACTTTAATCAATGAATCAGTCTCAAGCATTGACCTCTGTCTGCTGCACACAAATAAACCGCAACAACATCTCAGGATAAATGAAGATATTTATAAATAGCTAAATGTTTTGAGGATACATGATAAAGCATAACATAACAAGGAAAAAAAAAAAAAAAGGCCTATAAACGATAATAAAATAATAGAGAAAATTGTTTAGAAATAGTGGCTCCAAGTGTGTGACTCAAGACTAACATACTGCAACAGGGAATGCAAAGGGAAAGCTAATTCAACTTCTCTAAAGAAATTATCTTTTAATTTTAATGTTATTTGACATCATCCCTTGATCACAAAGCCATGTTATGCTTTACTTTTGACCAGTTTTGTTGTAGTTGATGTCGTCTCAGCAGGTCCGGTGTTGTTTTGGATTAAACTGGAGTTAGCTGTGGTGTTAGCGATGCGGTGCAGCCCAGCATGAGCCATGTAACAGATGTGTCTTCGTGATAAAGTGGTGTTGAATCATCGGTGAAGACGAGTCAAGTGGTTTCAGGCTGCTCTGGAAAGAGTCTTTAGGTAAGCTTAACTTCCAGTTTGCAGTATTGCTCTCAGCAAGCAGGCAGAGATCCAGTTAAAGTGTCACTGTCTTCTTTAAAGCGATGTTTGAGTTGAGGATTCAGGCTTCGGCTGGCCTCTTGTAATCTCAGTTTAGTGCCGAATAAAATCTAATCTGGCTACATTCAAATCCTTGTTCAGTGGAGATGTAAACTTCAAAAATTAAATATTATGTGTGGAAGTGTGAGACTTAATGTTACAAGTGAAATGAAAACAAACTGAACTTGTTTCAATAAAAAATTTAAATATGCATATATTTGGGCTCACCTCACAAAGCAGAGTGTATTTATTCAGGTTAAATAAAAATGAGCAGAGAATTTATCTCCTAGAACATATTTAGACCATAAAATATCACCACAAGGTCCCTTCAGTAGCTGTTCCGGAGCTTTCAGTAACATCACACAGTCTTCCTCAGCAAATATAGTTTGTACAGTTGCCTTGATTTTTTTTCTTTTTCTTTTCACTCATCAAGGTGAGAAAACTGCTGAAAATTGTATAAATTCATACATTACTTACAGTATACAGAACATTCTGATAAATTCTCTGAGCTCAATGCACACAAGGAAACGTAATACAGTTATTTGCTTCCACATCAGTTACAGGACGATCAGTTTATAACCACCAGGTCAACATAAAGTGTATTTCCCGCCTCTTCATTGTGCTTCACATCAACCCAAGATGTTCACAGAGGAAGGGGTCGACCTCACAGAGAAACTCAATCATCTCTGAACTCGCAGCTTCACCTTTCTTCCTCACCGTGTCGATGACAAAACGAGCCTTGTCGCTTTTGTTTTGCATCTCGTCTGCTGACTCCCTCTCAGAGTCAGTCATCACCTTTTTCTCAAACATCTTGTCCAGCAGACTTTTGAGAACAGGTCCTGATATCCCATCGATGAAGCAGGTCCGTATGTCCATCAGCCTCTCGTTTGAAGGGAGGGTCAGAGCACTCGGCCCACAGGTCCTTCTTACTCCAGTGGACAAAAGACAAACATGTCTTTCCCAGACACAGTGGGAGCTTTTGGTGTCTTTCAAAAACAGCTTAATATTTTTCATGATTGTTTTTAAATTCACCTGGAATGATGGGAAGTAGTTGTCGTAGGACTCCTCATCAAATTCTGCTTCTGTTGGTTGAACTAGAACTGAGTCGTCTTCAGGACTAGTGGACAGTGTGTACTCCTGCTTTGGGAGCAGTTTACAGTGTGCAGGTGTCTCGATGTACCTCTCATCTCCAACTAACTTCTTCCTCGTGCGCAGCACATCACGCAGCACGACGTTCTTTGGTAGCAACAACACATTGATGAGAGATTCTGGATCAAGATCAGTCGGGGGTCTGTAGAACAGCAGCACCAGTGCTCGGACCGGGTCAGGAGGAGAGTCTTCATCCTTGACATTACCGAAACCAGAAAACCCTGTGATGTTTATAATGACATGAGTTTCTGTTATCTGATGAGGAGTAATAAACTCGATGCCCTCATCATCCACATGAGCAACTGACAAGAATTCACATCCACCTGTGGAGCGGATCTCACAGTGTGGGAGATGAAGCTGACACACAGACTGCTGGAGACATTTGATGTCAAACAGGGGTCCTGCAGGCTTCTTGTGATGTCGGGCCAGTAGTCTGCGGTTCCAAGAGACAATCCTGTAAACCACGTCCCCTTCTCCCTCCATGTGAAACACCAGACCTGTCACACTGCACTGGTACAGGCCTGGACGGGAGCAGTGGAACCTGTAAGTTTCCTCATTTTCATCAACAGTTCTTGTAAAGTTCTTTTTCTTTGCAGAACGTATTTGACTAACTGTGGCCATGCTGTGAGAACGAGGCAAGCAGATGGGGTCTTTTCTCCACAAACTGGGATCCGAGGAGCAGGTTTGGAGGTGAGAACGGGTTGACAGGGTTTCAGTGACAGAGTAGCACTCAGCTAAAACAAGTGCCTCCATTTCCACCAGGACTTCACTGTCACCAGTATGGTGACTTCGATCTATCCTACCAATAAATACCGAAGAGTCAGGAACTTTATAATTGAAATCTGAATCTGAGTGAGTTTTAGATCCAATAATCCAGATATTGTGTGAATTATCTATGCAAATCCTGGACAGAGCGCCCCTGATCGTTCTGGCTGCTTTGCTGAAACAAGACGCTTCTCTTTCTGTTCTTTTATGTTCCACAGCTGGTGGTCTTTGGGAGGTACCCAATGTCCCTCTGGTGTATGTGTTGTCACTATCGAAGCTGGGATATGTCTGTGCTCTTTTTCTTTCTCTCTTGTGCTCTTTTCTTTTTTTTTATCCTTTTCTTTTTGAGACAAAAGTTGGACTCTCTGGCGATTCACCTCTGTGTCCAGTCATTCTTATACTCATCTCAGAGTTTTTAGACATATTCGAACTGCTCCCGTTCCCTGAAATGAAGTAGAGGAAGTAAAAATAAAATCCACAAATATTTCATTTTGTTTATTCAACACAGTACTATCCTATGTAGGGTTTTAACCCCAAATACCATAAATGATCAACCATAGTAAGTCTGCTTGTTGGCTCTCTCTCCCTTTCTTCTTGCAATATGTCACACCACTTGTGGATGTGCCATAATCAAAAAGACCTTTTATTCACAAAAAAATCTGCAGTCATATGTGTTCTGTCTTCATCATATTTGGGGCAGGTATTCACTGGTATTTTATTGACAGCATCATACTGCCAAAACCACAGGCAGTTATTTGGACTGTAAAAACATTTTTATTTTAGGTGGACAATATTTTTCAATTTTTACTGACTTCAAAGATCTTCTGCTCTATTTCTATATAAAATCCCTTTTCTAGAGCACAACAACATTTCTGAAAAATTCCAGGATGCTCCACAATACCGAGTCCACTCTGCTAAAGGTAAAAAATGACTGATACTGCTGTCCTTAGACATTAGAAAACATGCCATTTTAGTCTTATTTATTTATATCATTAATATTTTGTCCATGCCATTAACATACATGAGGAGGGCAAAATATTAGGAACACTATTTAATACAATAATGTCGTGGGAAATTTTCAAATAGGCCAATAAGTCTTCAGGTCTCCCACACCTTAGTATTAAACTCAAATAATTATATGTAGAATCAGACTCAGAGAACACACTTGAAACTGATAGAGTTCAATGTGAATAGGTTTACTGTGCATCAAGTGTAATACAGAGCAAACCGAGGCCTTGATCCTACGATGAAAAACCTGAAACTGACTGAGAAACCATCATCTTATATACTATTTTACAACTTTTATTGTGGAGCCTATATTGGGCTCCACCTGACTTTTTTACCAGTTTCACCTGGTGTTGAAATAATGGTGTCACAACTTCCCTAAATTCAAAAAATAAAAATAGGCCTGCTGGCCTTTAATCACACAACATAAGCAAATAAGTCTTTTGTACTGTTACTGCCATGACTGTTTACTCAAGGGAAATAAGTCTCCACAATAAACTCCAGTACACCACCACCACCCACTATGACCTCAGTAATAAACATGTCAATGTCAACTGAAAATGTATAAACTTTGAGTGAATAATTTTATGGTAAATGGCATTTACATAGGGCTCTGCAATGTTTCTGCTGCTCATTCACACAGCAAGCTACCATGCAGGGTGCTGGCACAACCATCGGGAACAATTTTGAGTTCAGTATGAAGAGGCTGGGTATCGAACCACTGACCATCTGATTAGTGTGATTAATGTCCATATAGTTAATGCAGTGTTAATGATTTGTTTCTATTTGTCTTTTCACATAGAAGTCCAACTCATTTTTGGAGGTACAATCAAAAGTCAAAAAAAGCTTTTGCACTCTGAAACAGACTTTTCCGTCTCTTTCAGTCAGACTCAGGTATGAGAGTCTCTGTTTGGGATAAAGATTCATCTGTGGGGTTGAAGCCAGGTCCATTTGCATTCTTACTGATAAGCTACAGTGATCACAATCTGAGTAAGAAGCTATCACAGATGAACCGTTAAAGGCCACATCACAGGTAAGGTTAAAAAATAACCCAAAAAAGTCACTAAAGTTACATTTATAAGTTGTTGTGTCATATGTTTAACTGATGTCATAAAAAGTGACCAACAAACTCATCTGCAAGGTTTGAAAAAGCTACTGCGTCCCAAATTGTGACTTCATAAAGAAAAATCAGAAATGATCTCCGATAACAGAAACTGGGAAGAGACTGTTACGTTCTCTTGCTCTACAATACAGGATGTTTCAGAATTGTTCTCTCAGCGTTTACTTTTTAACTCAAGATTTTTATCATTTTCAATAAATCCAAATAACAGATCAATTACATTAAGTTCATTGAAACAACAAATAACAAATGATAAAATTCAACAGTGACTGTTGCTAAACCATATTTTATGTTATAGAGAAATACTTACACCAGACACCACAAACCACAAACACTAACAATCTCCACACAGTGAGCTGTACTATAAATAACTGATTAATGATGAACAATAAAAAAGTCTTTCATCCATTGAGGAGGAAACATTCCTTTTACCAAAGTAAAAGCAACAATGTAAAATACTCCATTACAAGTAATAGTCCTGCATACAAAATCTTACTGAAGTACAGAAATATTATCAGCAAAACATACTTTAAGTATCAAAAGCAAAAGTATTCATTATGCCAGTTATATATTATGTTGTGGCTGATATATAAACATGTAGTTGATCAAATGGAGATAATGTGGACTACTTTGTATACTATTTTCATCTAAATAAATCTATTCTTTTGATAATCATATAATCAGATTTGTAGGTAAAGTCCTAAAGTCAGTATTTCCTCCAGCTGTCAGATACATTTAGTACAGTACTAAGAAATTTATTGGACCAAAACTTTAAAGTAGGAGAAAAATGCTGATTCAAAATTGCCCTCAAGTACAGTAAAGTAATAATAACTAATGAGTAAATCACCTCCAGTTTAATAAGTGCACATGGTTTTCATTCACACACAAAGAAAGAAAAAATAGTTTCCTCTTAACTCATTTTCAAAAACAGAGATGAACTTACTCTACATATTCCCGTCTTATCTTAGTCCATCACTGCAGCAGCTCTCTCGTGTTGTGATGATGTCTGAAAAATAAGTTATTATTCATCTCAGTGGGACGACCTGTGTCAGTTAGAACTCCCACCCATCATTATTCAACTCTGATTCTGCTACTTTCCTGTTACAGTCAGACACCTGAGGCTAAACTCTGTTAATCAGCCCTGTGTGTGTGCAGGCTACTGTTTCCTCATTACCGATAAAAGATCAAAGTACAAAATACATAGTCAGACGGGTCTGACAGTGACATAAAAAGCAGGCAATGTTCCAGTCTTGACCAATGATGCTGATAGTAAGTTATTTCTCACTGAGCTGTTTGTGACATCACACAAGATCAATTAACTCATCAGGCTCAGTCTGTGATTTTGATGATTGTATGAAGACTTTTGAGAACTCTGTATTGCTCTTTCTGTTCTGCAAATAAGAAACACAGTTTAGGTGTTTATGTCAGAACTGGGCCTTTTATTTCCAACAATTAGGCCAATATCTCATATCCCAATATAGGTCATTTCATATCCAGATAATGATACATATCATAACATATATAACATAAATGAACATAGTCTTAGGGCTGGACGCTATGGACAAAATCAAATATCATGATATTTTTGACCAAAAACCTTGATATTGATATTGTGGCAGTATTGCAGGGATGACAAAAGATAATGATATGATAAATAATCATCAGTAACGTGTTCATATAATGACTAAGTGGATAAAGGCAAATAATAGAACAGCTAGAACCATCTGGTAAGTTCAGAAAATTACATCACTTCACTGTAATGCAGCCTTTAAAACCAGGAAAAGACAACACCTATGCCATATCATGATATTATGATATCCAAAATCTAAGATATATCTAGTCTCATATCACAATATCAATATAATATCGATATATTGCCCAACACTACATAGTCTCTACTGAGTTTTGCTGTCATTTATGGTCACATTAGTTTTTGTCTCCTCTCCTCTGCTCTGTTTCACTGTAAGCGAGGCTCAGCCCCTCCACACATGGAGCGCAGCGGAGCGGAGGAGAAACAGACAGCAGTGGAGAGTTGAAGACAACTACACTAGTTACGTTACTATAACTGCAAAAAAGCTTTGCGAGTAAAAAGTATTGATGTGATCTGCACAAAAGATGGGAAGACTCCACATGAAGAAAAATACTGCTGTAAAGAGTGTAAAGAGCTGTATCACACAGCATTATCAAAACAATGCATCAAAACAATGGGGAGAAAAACTGTAAGCAGCATAAAAGGGAAAGGAAAAGTATCTCAAATTGTACTTGAGAACAATACTTGAGTAAATGTGCTGCTGCCGCACCTTCACACTGTCTATCAGGGTATGCAGTCTGACTTGGTCTGATGGTAAAACTTCAGTTCAGATGGTGTCATGTTACTCTTCATGGTGCGCTCACACTCTGTGTATAGGCTGTGGTTTTTCAGTGTATCAAACTGAGCATAAATATACAGTTGCAATTTTGTCCAATCTCACATGATGTTTTTGTTTAGTCCATATGAAAAGTTACTTATTTTGGTCTAATAAAAACAATAATAAAGACTTGAGGCCTATTTTGTGTCGGTCATGGACAGAGTAATTTGATTAACCAAATTAACCTCATTCACCCTGAGACATCCACATGTAAATTCACATGTAAATTTTGACACAGTTTCCTTCTACAAGAGCATGTATGCTGGCAGCTTTATGATGTTGCAGGTGATATTATATATATCAGAAAGAGTCAAATCCACTGGGCTGACACTCAAGTGTTTCAATCTGTGACTGGAGCTCCTCTTCCTTCACATCTGAGCTGCTGACAAGAAAACACAGTTTAAACATAGAAAACTAAATCGCTCAAATGTTCAGTGAAAAACGTCAAAGCTTACAAAGGCCCTTTGTAAGCTTACAAACAACAATTTTGTTTACAGTCATAACCCTGGTCTCATTTAACAGGCAAATATTTAAATTTTGCAACCAAAAAGTCACAATGGGTATAAATGATCTTGAAAGTAATGCCAGCATGAGAGAGACCTATAATGAACACTTGAACACTAAAAACACTAAAACACTAAAACACTAAAAAGGTTAAAAACCTTACTTTTCACAACAGTTTATAGCTAAATTATGTGTGTGTGTTTTATATATTTTGACATTCATATATTCTGCACTGATTCTTGTATAACTGCACTAACAGCTGTTGATGCATACTTATTTTCTGCATTTGCAGTTCTATGATTGTGTTGTGATGGTACAGTCACTTATGTAAAGCACATTGTGTTGCCCTGTCTATGAAATGTGCTATAAATAAAGTTTGAATTGGCAGGTTCACACTATGAAGCAAAAAGAAACACACTTTATAACAAACACAACAAGCATATATCAAAAACACCTGCAGCTTCATGAAATTCCTGCTTTACAACCATAAAACACACCTGCCAGGTGTTATTTAGTTGCACTATACATAGACAAAGTCCCAGCAATAAGTATCTGTGCTGTATGCGTCAGAGCAGGACTGAGAGTAACATTTATCAAATCTCACTTTTTTATCTTATTGAATTGAATTGAATCTTATCTTATTAATACTGGCTGTCAGTACTTAGAGTATCTGCTGATACTGAGTCCCGATCCAATACCACTGTTCTCTTTTTCCCAAAATTACAATCTGTAAACCTCATTAGGATCATTTTAATGAGGTCAGGGATGCTATGGCAGTAAAAACTGAGTCATCAGCTGCTGTGACTGAATGAATATTGAAAAACGAGCGCGCCACCTCACAGTCTGTGTGACCAGTAAAATTCACTGGATTATAAAAGACAAGTTTGTGATTGTTCATGCAAACTTACCATGTTTACAGCTGTGTTGACCACTGCATCAGCAAAAAAACTAGGAGATTCATCTGTAGAAAATAGTTGGTAACGTTATTTAAATCACAATTTGATTCTTTATTTCTATCAGCTAGCTAAAGCTATTGAGAAGAGTAACTTTAGTTGGCTATAAACCAAATTAGCTGATGGCTAACTAAACCAAGATCGCTCACTAGGTGTAGTTTTTAGTTTAGTTATCTTACAGCTATACCCTAACCCTTCATTCTTGTTTGTTTTTAAGCTGAGCTGTATATGAGTAATAAGCTTAAAGTAACTAAAATTAAGACTTTTTGAAGACTAAAAGTATGTTGGTTTATGGTTTTTTTTTAAAATCTTGTTCCATGTGACCCTTTTTAACTGTGAGGTCTCTGCACTGCCCTGCATTTGAACATAAGAACATAACATAACTTGAACATAATAAAACAGAAATAAGTGGCCAACTAGTATAAAATAACATTACACTGCAGGTTGGTTTTCCTCCTATCCTCCCCAATTTTTTGAGTCACCAGCTGCCACTGCTGTTCACTTATGAAACATATAAATGAGCTCTGAAGTCCAGCCCCTCCTATCTGAGAGAGTTGGCTCTGAGTGACAACTACGTGCAGGATTCAGGAGTGAAGCTACTGTCTGCTGGATTGGAGAGTCCCAGCTGTAGACTGGAGACTCTGGGGTCAGTTCACTGACTGTGATTTCCCCTTGTACATCTTGTATGAACCCAGTTATTTAAATACAAAGCACATGTTTCAGATTTAATTTGATTCATTTGTTTGTGCAACTCAAATCTGTAAACCAAATAGGGAAAAAAGTTCAAGACTTTCATTGCATTTTCAAGAATAATGTCTTATATATTAAACATTAAGAACACACTATCCTGCAGAAACTTATACATAAGTCTCATACATGTCTCTGTCACTGGCACTGATCTCAGTCAGTCAGCAGTGATAATGACAGTAAATCAGTGGTTAGAAATAAGTGCCTCAATGGGAGGAAAAATATTTATTTTTCTGTATTTACTCAAGTTCTGTAGTGTGTTTGAAGAAATTACATGTAATTGTTATCATTTACAGGAAGAAGATAGATAAAAGGAATGCAAAAGCTTTTTAATTCAATATGTCTAATTTGATCGTTATTACAGACTTGATCAAGGTCAACAGCATTTTATTGACCTGTGTTGACATGAATTGGTGTCTGAATGTTGTGGTCTGGATGATGTCTGTTGAAGGCTGACATGATGATCCATAATAACACAATGACAAAGTCAATCTGCTCATTTTAGGGAAAAGCTCATTCATTAGGACATAATAATGTTGAATTATACATTTAAGACCTGAATGAATCTGATGGATTATAATGATTTTTTATCTACATGATTTCGACATGATTATTCTTTTTTCAGATTGAGTACCTGCAGTTTGTCAGAGATCAGCTGTGCTTCTCTGACCTCAGCTCTGAAGTCCAACCCCTCCCATCTGAGAGAGCTGGAGCTGGGTGACAACGTGCTGGATGATTCAGGGGTGAAGCTGCTGTGTGATTTTCTGAAGAGTCCACACTGTAGGCTGGAGACACTGAGGTCATACACCATTTTTACTTCTGTGCTGAGATTAATATGACGTAGACAAGTCATAAATTAGTCATAAGTATAAATGAGTTCATTTGGGATTAAAAATTTTCATTTTTAGTTTGTTTGTTTTTTTCTTTTTCCACATCCTTTTGTGCATGCTTTGTACATGTGTAAGTGGAAGATGCATGTTTTGTAAAATAGTGGTGTCTTGTAATCCTATGTGTGATGGGCCAAATGTTTGGAAAGAAATAAAAATAAAAACTATTTTCATTCATTCATCAAAATGCCTCATTGATCATTAATTACTCATTATGGCAGAATGAAACTGCTGAAAGTACATTTTATTTTGCTTTATTTTCTGACTCAAATAATAAGACAAGAATCAGAGACAGGATTTAATATGAACCAGATTGAGAACTGATCAAATCTTAAAGCTCAAGTCTCTACGAAGAGGTGGAGGAAGTGTTCAGATCAATTACTCAAAAGTATCAATAGCACAGTGAACAAATACTCCATTACAAGTTAAAGTAGTGCATTTGTAAAATCGAAATCTGAAAAGTAAAAATAAGTTTAATTAAAGCTGCAAGCAGCGTTGAACAGGATAGGTACGAGTACCTGTTGATTGTAGTAAAATACAGTACTTGAGTAAATGGACCAGTGGAAATAAAAAAAACAAAGATGATGTTTTGGTGTTTTACTTCAATACTGAATCTAACTGCTGCTGCAGTTTTACAGTCTTAAAGCTACGTAAGGGTAAATATAAAGTGGAAACTGGATTAGAAGAACCTGATATTTATGTAGATTTATTTGAGTTGTGTCCATATCACAGGTTTGAACCCAGTTTCTCTCCCTGTGAGATAAAAACACATAATAATAATAGTCATGATAATAATAATAACTTTATTTATATAGCACCTTTAAAAACAGAGTTTACAAAGTGCTTTGACAGACAAAGCAAAGGTAGTACAATACAAAAGCAAAGACACATGACACAGAAATCAGTAACAAGTCAGACATTAGGAAGACGACAGTAGAAGACATGTTTGAGTCAAACATGTCTTCTCAACTCACTGTTGAGGCAACATCACCACCTGCTGTCCAAACCAACAAATTACCTGCTACTGTCCACGAGGATACATTACAACCACAATCGATATTTCATTCACAAACACATGAAATATAATAAGCACATGAAATACTATGTTACCAAAGAAAAAGGAAATTAGAAATCAGGGACAACCTGATAATTGCTCAATTATTAATATGTACCTCCTGAATAACTCTATATATACAATATACACTCATTAGTGCTCGGTGTGTTTACTTTGCTCCCAATACAACCTCAATTACTGGTTGCATGGATTCCACCAAATGTTGGAAACGTTCCTTTGAGATTCTGGTCCATGTCGACATGATTGCATCACATTTCTGCAGATTTGTCAGCTGTACATTCATGCTGTGAATCTCCTGTTCTACCACATCCCAAAGCTGCTCTATTGGGTTCAGATGTGGTGACCGGGGAGTCCACTGGAGTACACTGAACTAATTGTCATGTTCATTAAAATTAGTTTGTCTTTGTGATATGGTATATTATCATGCTCAAAGTAGCATAGAAGATGGTAAATTGTGATGTTAAAGGGATGCAAATGGTCAGCAACAATACTCAGATAGGCTGTGGCATTCAAACCATGACTGGTTGGTAT
The DNA here is from genome assembly GCF_963924715.1 of Thunnus thynnus. Taxonomy (NCBI): domain Eukaryota; kingdom Metazoa; phylum Chordata; class Actinopteri; order Scombriformes; family Scombridae; genus Thunnus; species Thunnus thynnus. Next base: position 3,009,143 of record NC_089537.1, on the reverse strand, counting down.
TAAGAGGCCCAAAATGCGCCAAGAAAACATTCCCCCACAGAGGTCTCGTCCTCTCCAAAACAAACGTACACAGGGATTAAAACTGTAAAAACACTATATAAAGCAATACCACTTCACTTAAAAGATCTAGATGTCTGATGACTAAAATCTTTCATCCGGTTAAAAGATACAGATAAAAATTACCAAAATCTAAAATGTTTATCATAAAAATGTGGCTTAAAACAGAATAAAAGTACATTTATGACCGTAACCACAACGGCGACGTATCATCTTGTATGTTTATTCTCTTTGGTAGATGCCATTGTCACGGACAAACACAATGCCTCCGAGGTATTATCTTGTATGCTAATAGTCTCTGTTAGATGTCACTGTGGCAGACAGCCACAATGCTGATGCATCTTGTGCTGGTATACTCTTTGGTAGAGGGAGTACGACGCCATCGACAGGCGACAAAATGAAACGGACCGTTACCTTGATTAAAATTATGGATTTCTCTGGGTTTGAAAATTGTTGGAAACATTTGGGATAATGTAAGTACTAGGGATGTGTAGAAGTATTTGTATCTGTATTTGTTGAGGCAGCTAAATTTTTTGTATTTGTATTTGAATAAAAGTGGAAAGAGGCTAAAAAAATCCTGTTTTTGTTATTATTACGCTTTTAATTTTAGAAAATTAAAGTGTTACAATAAGTGTTCATGAAGCTTGTTCATGAAGCATGTGTCAGTAACTCAGCTTTATCTCTGGGGAATAACCCCAACTCTGGGAGTGATGTCCAAATTAGGAAATGTGCGTCATGTAGCAGGTGGATGTGACTCCCCTCATCGAGACCTGCTGCTGGATGTAACAGCAGAGCAGGAGAGCGACTGAGATAGTGATGTAACCAACCTGCACGCTGGTAATTGACTTCTTCCTGAAAACAAAATTTTAAAAATATTTGTATGAAACAAATAATATTATTTGTGCTTTGCCGAATAACGTATTTGTATTTGGGCCCACCCCTAGTAAGTACACAACAAAATAGATAACATAGGTCTAGTTGTTTTTTTAGACATTTTAGTGCAGAATACTTACTTATTATAGCTTTGAGATGTGTTGACTAACTTCAAACGTCCTCAGTTTGCACAGTAGAAAGAGTCTATCTTGTGATTTTTTGTAAATGTAATCCAACATGCTCAGAAAAGGTGAAGGCTTGACCCAAAACAGTCCAAACATATTTAAAGGAGCTCACTTGCTCCACCTCCTGGCTGTTGACCGTCACAGGCTTTAATAAAGAATTTGGCAGATTGTTCTTATTACTGTCTGTGTACATGCCTTTACCTTTAAACACATTTAATAAAAGATGAGAACTGTCAAACCACTTTGTTAGTTCTGTCACATAGTCAGTGTAAATCTGCAAATAAATCCAGTGTGTGTAGACTAATACATTTAAAACAATAAGTCTACTGACTACCTGCAGTCATAGTGCATGAGGATAATATTAAGAATTGTGACAGGAATTAGTTGTTTGATTGATGAAGCAACAACATCTATAAACAGTATATTTATAGTACTGAGTTTGTGTATTTATAGTGAAGTAATCCTTCAATCCAACCACAGTTCAAACTGATTTTTATACATCCAGAGTCCAGCAGATGGTGATATTTCACCAGTAATACCACAGTTAACTGATCCTCTACTTGAGTGCACAGGTTTGGTTTCAGAGTAATAATAAAGGATGAAGAAAGAAAATAAAAATTTTACTTTACAAATTACTAACCCATGTGCCTCACTACCTTCACAAAACTCTCACCTCACAAAGCAGGATGTTCATGTATATTCAGGTTAAATAAAAAGGAGCAGAGATTTTATCTCCTAGAACATATTTAGACCATAAAATCTCATGACAAGGTCCCTTCAATAGCTTTTCTGGAGCTTTCAATCACATCACACAGTCCTCCTCAGCAGATGTAATTTGTACAGTTGCCTTGATTTTTTTTTCTCTGAATACTTGAAAGAGACTGGCCACATTGACTTAAAAGTTGAAGAGGAAGATCGTGTGATAGAATCAAAAGCTTCTCTGCATAGTTTCTTCTTTCTTTCTTTTTCTTTTCACTCATCAGGGTGAGACAACTACTGAAAATAAATAACCAGGATCTTGTAAAAATTCATACATTACTTACAGTATACAGAACATTCTGATAAATTCTCTGAGCTCAATGCACACAAGGAACATAATAAAGTTATTTATTTCCACATCAGTTACAGGACGATCAGCTTCTAACCACCAGGTCAACATAAAGTGTATTTCCCGCCTCTTCATTGTGCTTCACATCAACCCAAGATGTTCACAGAGGAAGGGGTCGTCCTCACGGAGAAACTCAATCATCTCTGAACTCGCAGCTTCACCTTTCTTCCTCACCGTATCGATGACAAAACGAGCCTTGTCGCTTTTGTTTTGCATCTCGTCTGTTGACTCCCTCTCAGACTCAGTTATCACCTTTTTCTCAAACATCTTGTCCAGCAGACTTTTGAGAACAGGTCCTGATATCCCATCTATGAAGCAGGTTCGTATGTCCATCAGCCTCTCGTTTGAAGGGAGGGTCAGAGCACAGGTCCTTCTTACTCCAGTGGACAAAAGACAAACATGTCTTTCCCAGACACAGTGGGAGCTTTTGGTGTCTTTCAAAAACAGCTTAATATTTTTCATGATTGTTTTAAAAATCACCTGGAATGATGAGACGTAGTTGTCGTAGGACTCCTCATCAAATTCTGCTTCTGTTGGTTGAACTAGAACTGAGTCATCTTCAGGACTAGTGGACAGTGTGTACTCCTGCTTTGGGAGCAGTTTACAGTGTGCAGGTGTCTCGATGTACCTCTCATCTCCAACTAACTCCTTCCTCGTGCGCAGCACATCACACAGCACGACGTTCTTTGGTAGCAACAACACATTGAGGACAGATTCTGGATCAGGATCAGTCGGGGGTCTGTAGAACAGCAGCACCAGTGCTCGGACCGGTTTAGGAGGAGAGTCTTCATCCTTGACATTACCGAAACCAGAAAACTCTGTGATGTTTATAATGACATGAGTCTCTGTTATCTGATGAGGAGTAATAAACTCGATGCCCTCATCATCCACATGAGCAACTGACAAGAATTCACATCCACCTGTGGAGCGGATCTCACAGTGTGGGAGATGAAGCTGACACACAGACTGCTGGAGACATTTGATGTCAAACAGGGGTCCTGCAGGCTTCTTGTGATGTTGGGCCAGTAGTCTGCGGTTCCAAGAGACAATCCTGTAAACCACGTCCCCTTCTCCCTCCATGTGAAACACCAGATCTGTCACACTGCACTCGTACAGGCCTGGACGGGAGCAGTGGAACCTGTAGGTTTCCTCATTTTCATCAATAGTGATATCAGGTGTAAACTCCTCAAAGTTGTCTTTTAACAACATGTTAGCTCTTGTAAAGTTCTTGTTCTTTGCAGAAGGTATTTGACTAAATGCAGGCACACTGTGAGAATGAGGCAAGCAGATGGAGTGTCTTCTCCTCAAAATGGGATCTGAGGAGAGGGTTTGGAGGTGAGAATGGGTTGGCAGGGTTTTAGTGACAGAGTGGTTCCCAGCAATAACGGGTGCCTCCATTTCTACCAGGGCTTCACTGTCACATCCCGACTCACTTTCAGACGGCACAGACAAAAGCTTAAATGCCTCATGTACTCCGCCTCCTTCAGTGCAGACAGTGGAGTCCTGGAAGACTGCAGGCCTGCCTTGTGAATGTGTAAAGCCAGCATCATCAAGCTGGATGGACAGAGAGTAGCTGAGAAAACTTGACTGAGAGTTGGAGCCATAACTGGAGTCATCATATTTGTAATAATGAACTGAATCATTGTCAGGAAATTTTCCAGAGGAGTTGGTGGAGAGTAGGGAGGTGGATGTACCAGTTATTGCATGCTGATCCATTACCCTGGTATTATCCAGATTTAATTGTATTCCTGAATCTGAGTGAGTTCTGGATTCAAAGGTATTGTGAGAATTATCTCTGCAAATCCTGGACAGAGCGCCCCTGATCATTCTGGCTGCTCTGCTGAAACATGACGCTTCTCTTTCTGCTCTTCTATGTTCCACAGCTGGTGGCCTCATGGTGACCTGGTTGTAATTATCAGTGTCCCACCTAATAAGTGCCCCTCGCTCTACTATACTGTTGATGTCAGGAGATGTCTGTGCTCTTCTTCCTTTACTTTTTGAGACAAAAGTTGGACTCCCTGGTGATTCACCTCTGTGTCCAGTCATTCTTTTACTCATCTCATCTCATAGTTTTTAGACATATTCGAACTGCTCCCGTACCCTGAAATAAAGTAGAGGATGTAAAAAATAAAATCTTCCACAAATATTTCATTTTGTTTATTCAACACAGTACAATTCTATGTAGGTTTTTAATCCCAAATAATCTCTTTCTTGCCTCAATACGTCACACCCCTTGTGGATTTGCCCTTATCAAAAACACCTTGTGTTCACTAAAAGAGTCTCCAAATGTCCTTTTCAGAAATCTGCCTGGACTATTTCATGAAAAGAAATCTGCTAAAAATATAAAAATATAATAGCGCTTTTTAATACAATACTGTCATGGGAAATCTTCAGATGGGCCGATAAGTCTTCAGGTCTCCTACAACTGAGTATTAAACTCAAAGAATTATATGTAGAATCAGACTGTTTACTCAAGGGGAATAAGTCTCCACAATAAACTCCAGTACACCACCACCACCCACTATGACCTCAGTAATAAACATGTCAATGTCAACTGAAAATGTATAAACTTTGAGTGCATAATATTATAGTTGATGGTAAATGGCATTTACATAGGGCTTTGCAATGTTTCTGCTGCTCATTCACACAGCAAGCTACCATGCAGGGTGCTGGCACAACCATCGGGAACAATTTTGAGTTCAGTATCTTGTCCAGGGACACTTTGACATGTGGACAAGAGACGCTGGGTATCAAACCACTGACCATCAGATTAGTGGATAACCTGCTCTACCTCCTGAACCACAGCAACCCCCTTTAATTGAATGTTCATATAGTTCATGCAGTGTTAGTGGTTTGTTTCTAATTGTATTTTCACATAGAAGTCCAACTCATTTGCACAGGTACTTGTCCAGTGCAATCAGCAAGGGAAACAATCAAAAGTCAAAAAAGCTTTTGCACTCTGAACAGACATTTCAGTCTCTTTAAGTCAGACTCAAGTATGAGATACTCTGTTTAGGATAAAGATTCATCTATGGAGTTAAAGCAAGGTCCATGTCCATTCTTAATAATAACCTACAGTGGTCACAATCTGAGTAACGAGCTATCACAGACGAACTGTTAAAGACCACATTACAGGTAAAGTTAAGTCATCAAAATAACCCAAAAAATGTCACTAAGGTTACATTTGTAAGTTGTTCTGTTATATGTTTAACTGATGCAATAAAAAGTGACCAACAAACAGGTCTACAAGGTTTGTAAAAGCTACTGTGTCTCAAATTATGACTAATGAGAAAAATCAGAAATGATGTGAAGATAAACTGATACATAAATGTACATCCTATAATCTACATTTCTGACAAACTCACAAACACAAATTATAAGCATATAAGCATTATTTAGCTAATATTTCAAATGTTAACACATCAGTTTTATATCTGACTTACCTGCGAGCTGCGCAGGATGAGTTCAGTCTTCAAACAATGTTAAAAAAGATCAAATGCCAGAGATGGTTTGTCAACTTGTGGTTTTCAAACCTCTGTCTATTTTTTGTTCCTCCTCCTGGTTGTGTTCACAGTGTTCACAACAGCTGATTTTTAGAGGTTAGAGGTTATTTTCAGTCTTTCATCCTGCAATTTTATTTCTTAAAATTTTCCCCAAAACTACCAAAAACAAACAGAAAATACAACAGCCTAATAAAATATAAAATATAAAATATAATAAGGACTGTGTATGTAGTGTCCTAAGGGAAATTCCATTTTATACGTTGTTATACACTGGGACATTGATAACTGATTATTATTCCCCATCTTGATCATATTGCTGTTATATTCCTATGAGCAACTGTAGTTTTGATGTGATATTTGTAGTAAATGTAAAATTTTCTGAATTGTGAATTAGTTTGTGTTCTTTGTCTTTAGGGAGCCTCCTGTTGCAATTCATTCACAATCCAGCAGTGGTTCCTAACCTGGGGGTCAGGACCCCTACAAAGTCTTTTTTAAAAAAATATACTGTAGCTTCTGAAAATGTATTTTTACCTTTATTCTATTATTCAATTTGGGTAAATTTGTCTGCATGTGTGAATTTTTATATTTCTTTTTACTTCTTTATCTTTACTATATTTCTACACCCCAAAATGATGATTATTTTTTTAGACTCCTCTAATCCTTGCCTATTTTAAAGTAATTTATAAGATAAGTTTTACCTGTGATCTTAAAGGATGTAGCTGGTGATTTTCTGTATTTTTCTTATTGCGAACAAATCTCATGTGCAGAGTCAAACCAACAATTATTTAGTAGTATAATTATTGTGTGTGTATCTAAAGCCTGATATATCTTATTCCTCTGTGCCGTAGACCTCCGCTGTTGTCCAAAAACGATTAAAAGCACAGCAATGAGCCACACCCCTGCACTGGGTTATATGTTTCTCTTCCTTATTTTGAGTTTTACTGATTTGCATTTTTTAAATATTGTGGTATTTGAACAGCTTTGAGTCACATGTTGTGAAATAGATATGTAGATTAAATGCTGCCATATGCAAATTTCCCCCCACTTCTTATGCTTGGTAAAGTTTTGTGAGTTTTTGAGCACGCTTAGCCCCTCAAAAATGCGTTTCATTGCGGATAAAAAAAAAAAAAAATCCTTCAGTTGAAATAGGGCATAATGCCTAGTGCTCGGGCCCTAATAATAGCAACTTCTGCTGGAAACAGTCAGCCTCACAGTGGTATAAGCAGTACTCCAAATGTTCACAGGAGGTCTCTCACTCGACGGCAACTGGGGATTTATCATGAAAGGATGACACAACGAGCTCACATCACCCACTTTAAACAAATCCACTTGAAATTACAGAACAGAGAATATAAGTGCTGCAATTAAACTACAGTTTAAGCTTAGAACACTACAACTGCTGAAAATAGTCTATTAATGAACCGTATATATTTGTAGGCAATTTTCTAAACCAGCAACATTAACATAATTATGAACAACCTGCAGTGATGAATAAGTTAACACTTACAGTTTCATTTACGCACAACTTATGCTGGCCTTACACCAAACAACTTCTCAAATGATTTCACTGTTGCAGATATATTTCCAATGTTGGAATAACATCATGAGAGTTTTGCCAAAGTCCTGTCATCTCAATCGTTTGGTGTAAGGGTGTCAAAAAACTCAGTCCGAGCTGTCTGTCTTTGTCTCTTCTTGACGTTCTGATAAAATCAAACATGTTTAATATCATCATGAGCCTTGAATTTTGGCTCATGCAAATAATGATCAATTATGTAAACAACCAGGTGCGCTCTCTCAGCACCAAACAGGAAGCAGCAAACCGGGTACTACTGTAACGTAACAGCTGAAAAAAACTCCTCAAATACCGTGTTTAATACAGCATGTATCTGATCAACCAACCAGCAAGTATTTTAGTGAGAAATTTATTTTTGAAATGGTTCTCCTCTCATTCCCACTATCTTCTCCCACTAAAATAGTGCAGCTACACAATAGAGGCTAGTAGCTAGTTGAGGTGGAAAAAATCCATAATGTGAAGTCTGTAGCTACGCAAATACAGTTTATCTTTATGGATTATGTTGATGCCGAATTGACAACAAGATTGTCAACACATGATGCCTTTTATCATGTGTTTCTAGAGTTATGTGTTTTTGTGGACACATAAGGATTTGTTAATATGTCATGTTTCTTAAAGGGGGATTGGCATATAGAGTGTAGGGAGCTTCAGTTTAATTCAGACTGCTTATATGTATATTTTTCAACATTTTGTCACCACTACAGAAACACCAGGTAACTGCTAAAAGTAGGCCGATGATAAAGTTGTCTGATATTCCCTGCTGTTAGTTATTGGTTTAATTAATGGATTACAGCCTAATAATGTGTTTGTATTGATTACTGAGGGTGGCTGATTGTACTCAGATTCTAATATCAGTATGCAGTAAATAGTTGCCCTTTGTGTGCGTGTTTTTAAACTACTTTCAAAATTAAACATTATGCACTTGATGGTCTAAATGAAACTTGAAAGCTCAGCATTCTCGTTACCCATTAGCTTCCCTTTCTATGAATCAGTTTAACATATATTCAACCAAAAACAAAACCTAATATTTTTCTGTGTAATATGAGCTGTTGTGTGTCTGCGGTGTATTTACTTGTTTTTCACACATGATTTCAGACCAGTTGGAGAAATAAAACCTGTGACTTTCCAGAAAGTTTCTGGGTTTCCACACAGAAAAACTCCAGCAGCTGAAAAGTGCTGTGTCCAGATACTTTATAGTTGAAGGTGGTTTCTGTGGGCAGATGTATATATGAAATGTGATTGTCTCAGCTGATCTAAGAAATGTTAAAACAAACCAAACCAAAACATGTCTTATTAGTTAAAAGAAAAAAGTTAAATGAAAATTAGTTAATAACAGGAACTATCAGCGTGTAGTGTCTGTTGTTTCTCTTCAGAGATGTTGAGTTATTAGTTACTTTGTTTGTTCTTTTGGTTTCCTGTGTTACTACTTTTGGTCATTTGGTTTGGTTCATTCATATTATTTGGGTTGTATCTTTAAAGGACTGTCTTGCATTATTAGTTAGCTTATAGTGTTGTGTACTTAAATTTATACATATGTTTATTCCTGGACAGGGTAATGGAGGCTGGTTTGTATTAAGAGGATTGTGTGTTCTATGTCTCCCTTCTGCGTTCCTGTCCTCCTCCCCAGCCTGTTCTTCCCTCCACACCAACCCTGCATCAAGTTCGTTAGTCCTGCCCTGCTGTGTTTTCTACATACCTTTAATTACATAGGATAATTAAAGAAGATGTTGACTTTGTGTTGCTGATTAGGTGGACTGTATGTCTGCTATCAAATGATGTTCACAGCAACCGAAACATTTTCAATGGCTAAGTATAGTAGTATATTGTCTTTAACAAAAATTTGTGTTCAGGAACATATCAAACACTTTGGTTACGGAAACTTTTCGGGATGCTTAAGACTTTTCCAATGTGTGTGTTTTCCTTTGCAGATTGCAGATTCTCAAGCACAGCAAACATCAGCAACATCTTGCCAGTCCCTCAACTATCCTTTGTTGGAATTTCTTTTATTATAGTTTGTTGTTATTTTTGGGGTGTATTGGTTTAACAATACAAGGTTCCTAGTGTTCATAAATTATTTTTGAGAAAAACAAATAATGAATATCACCATGTTCCTTATTCTTTCCAGTTTGTCTTTGTGTACTTCTTTCCAGCTGACATTTTGACATTATTCCTGATTCTTTTTTAAATTTACATATATATTAACAACATACACCTAACTTACGTCACACAATGATAAACACAATATATTTCGAAGGTTAGGTTTATTCTCTCAACAACTAATCATTCAGATTTTTATTATATTTAGAAGAATGATGAAAATTTGGAATGGTATTTTCTACTCTGGAGTTATTTTAGATGTGTGAGCATGATGGTCACTGACCCACTGACTGACTAAGGGATGCAAAGAGATGCTGTACACTGCCAAGCAGCCTCAGGTTGCTTCCTCTCTCAGTAATGCTGATAATGCTATTTTTCAAGGGAGAGAGGACACTTTTCTCCTTTCACTTGATTAAATTACTGCAGCTTGAATTCACAATATCAATGTGGAATACTGCAAAAGAGGTGGGGGTGATTGTTATATGTTTGTAATGATTTGTTTGGAGATACAATAAAAGGCATTATTTTCAACATGTTTGTGATAATTACCTACCTACTTTAAAAGCCATATTCATACTATTCATAATACATGTGCATGTAGTCTAAGCAGTCCTTTATTCAAATATATCTTTTAGCTGAACTACTCATACTTTGACAAATATTCTTCAATCATAAAATGAAGTTAATGTGTCATGATTCTCTTCCATTTAATTTGTCCAGATTATTCAACTGATTATTCAACAAATTAGTCATCCAATCATATAAAAAATGCTTAATTTAGACTATCCTAAATCCTAGTGGTGGCAGGTTTGACCATGCAAACGTGACAGACAGCTGGCTTGACTGCAGTAGGGAAACATGGATGCAATTGAGGGAATTGGGATGTACCCAATTTTTCTGTTTGCTTTTGCACACCAGCCACCCAATCCTAAACTCTGATATCTGTTCCTGCCTGTTAGCCTACCTACCTGTTTTATGATACCTGATCCTCCACCATAGCTGCTTCCTGTTCCTGCTTATCTGCTTGTTGATTCCTGCCAGTGTTTCGACTTGCTGTCTGTTTCCGACCTGTCTGCCCGCATTACTCCTCTGGATTTGTTTACCTGTTTGGACTGCCTCCTTGTTGCTGACTGTAAGCCTGTTTATTTAAACATTGATTTGTTAAAGTCCTTTTTAGCACTTATTCTGCCTGGGTGTCTACATTTGGGTCCTCCTCCTGTTGCCCGATACACACTCATGACTCATCTATGTGTAAAACATTAGGTATTTACAGATATGACCAGAGTCTAGGTTCAGAGGAGCAGTTTATAACTAGAACAGACCACAGACCAAGAGGTAAGTTAACCTATTTGAGTTAAAGAGATATATTTCCAACTTAGGTTCTTTTAAGTTATTTAATTTCTCTTTGAGTTGACTCGGTTCTTAGTCATCATTTTATCTTAGTTGGGTATATTTAAGAGTTCAGCTCAACCTTCCTGTTAGTTTACTTAACCAGTACCATAAGTTTTGAATTTACAGTAACACAACCCATTTGCATTACCAATTCTGCACGAAATAAATGAGAATACAGCATCAAAATTACAGAACTCAAAATTTCGCTGGATCAGTATATGATCTATAAACTCAAATATGTGTAAGTAAGTCCTTTACAAGTCCAAATGAGTTCTGCGTGTTGCAGCAAAATCCTGAAGAACAATTTTTTATATAATTTTGAGCCCATGTTTCTCATGTTCAGAAAATCAATTACAAAATTAGCACTGAAATAAAGTTGTTTCTGTGATATGCAGTATGTTTTTGTGATTACGTAGGACTCTTCATTGAATTCCTTTGCTTGCAATTTTTCCCAATTCCTGCAATTTTACCGCAATAAGAGCACATAAAACATCACAAACTGCATTGCATTTTTTGAGAAAAGAAAACAAAGAACCTTAGAGCTGAGTGTGTAACTTTTAAATATAAATGAATGCCCATTACATTCATCTCTCTGTATTTCACAGTATACAGAGTTTTAAATCTGGTGTCTGGTATGGCATTCCCATGCTGGCACACCAGTAGTGATGCATTTTGTGTCAACTAGCAATGACTGGTTTGCCAGAGCTGAAGGGTGCCCATAGAGCACGTGCACCAGAGACTTCCACTGGCTGAACCGGCTACTTTCTGGTTAGCTGTCCGTTAACTTTAAGGGGGATAAAATAATTTAATTGTGCAGCTCTTCTAGACTTTTCAAACTTTATCAGACTGAATGAATCAAATTCTGAGTGAAATGAATCATTTTGTGGAGGTTGTGATGCTCAAAACAATTTATCCACTGTTTTACAGCTGCAACAGTAGTGACGGGGACCAGCTCACACATGTACACATAGAACTGGACTTACATCCAGGTAACTACTGTTTACTCTCACTGCCAGAGGGGGGAGACAAAAGTTCTGCACTGCAGGTTTAACGTTAACAATAATTAACTTAATAACTAATGTTATTTAATTTGCTGACATTACATTTATTGTTGGTTTAACCTTTTATTTGTTTAAGGTTATATTAAACTAGGTGACACTAGTTGGTAATTACTTTTAATACAGGGACACTATGGAGCAACTACACAATAATTGCTTTAAATAATTGCTGTATTGCTTACATCAGTAACTTTTGGAAACACAGCGGTAGGTAGTTTCAGTTAAGATCAGTTGAGAAACACAAAACGCTAATCTGCAAGTAAAACCACACCACTTGCATGCTTATTGGGATTTAAGTTTATACAAATGATTTCCTACTCTGTCTTGTTCTTTTGTTATATGCCAAACATGGATCTGCAGTAAAGAACATGTTAAGTGTGTTTGATTCAGGTTTGACTTTTGAGATTCACCCAGTAACACAGCAGTAATGTGGCTAAATGGATGGTGACACAATTTTCTTTTTTTGTTTTTTTTTACCTTCCATCTAGGACTTTCAATTATTTTAAATATGTATTTTCTTGTGTCATTTGTTGTTTTAACCCACATGATTTAAACAGCCAATGAAATATTTTCCCTTTTAATTACATGTAAAACTATGTAATATTCTCTATTGTTTTTATATTATAACAGGCCACTTGATTGAATATATTGTAAACACCATTGGATGAATGAACAGATACATTAATGGTGGATATTTTAACATTCTCCTCTTGATTTCATGCTCAAGCAACAGGTGAATAACACAGGAGCCAAAAAGAAGATTGTGAAGAAACTATTTTTAAACAGCTTTTAAGAGGAACACATTCACATCAAGAGAAGATGAAAAGTAGAAAGAGTGAAGAGCAGCAGTCATGCTCTGCTCAGAACAAAGGAGGAGTTTTCTTTCACCCTGACGTAAAGGCCAAGAAAAGGCGGCTTGAATACCGAGAAAAATCAACTAACACAAATCCAAAAAGTCAAACTCTCTTCACACAAAACAAGACGACTTCAGAGGAGAAAGAATCAGATGTTCATGAATCAAATGAGGGTGCTTCGTATAGCTGTAGCACTTCCAACACTGAAATTGCAGATGAAGAAGAGGGAGAGGAGCTACTCGGCAATGTTGGACAATTAAGTATCGAGCACACTTCATTTGTTCAAGACATAAAATCAAGTATCGAGAGAGTCCCTTCCTCAAAGGACTTAGCTCCAACCCCCAGTAACAGACGCAAAGTTTTAGTTCAAACAGTGCTAGTGCTACCAGACCAGTTACAAGACAACTTGTCCCCCACCTGGAGCAGTGAATCTAAAGGTGAAGAGGGGGAGGCATCCATCCTCTCCGCCGTAAATTCACGATCAAGTGGATATTCTTCATGTGGGGATTCTGAATATCTGTCTGGGCTAATTCCCACAACTTACCACACATCACCACAACTCCCAGTCAGCTTTAGCGGACTACATAGACAATATTTTTCTAAAGATCCCCCTGTTCCCTCAGTAACTCACTCAGGACACCCACGGGACCTTAGCGGACACTTTTCAGCTACAAACACCCTGCCAGCCCATTCACACCTCCAACTCTCCTCTACAGATTCCTGTTGGACCAGGAAAATGTCAAACCACTTACCTCACTTTCACAGTATTCCTTCACTGAGCAAAATCGACAAAGAACAACTGTACTCGAGCAATAAGTTTACCTGACATGTTGTTAAAAGACAGCTTTGAGGAGTTTACGCCTGATATCACTGTTGATGAAAATGAGGAAACCTACAGGTTCCACTGCTCCCGTCCAGGCCTGTACCAGTGCAGTGTGACACGTCTGGTGTTTCACATGGAGGGAGAAGGGGACGTGGTTTACAGGATTGTCTCTTGGAACCGCAGACTACTGGCCCAACATCACAAGAAGCCTGCAGGACCCCTGTTTGACATCAAATGTCTCCAGCAGTCTGTGTGTCAGCTTCATCTCCCACACTGTGAGATCCGCTCCACAGGTGGATGTGAATTCTTGTCAGTTGCTCATGTGGATGATGAGGGCATCGAGTTTATTACTCCTCATCAGATAACAGAGACTCATGTCATTATAAACATCACAGAGTTTTCTGGTTTCGGTAATGTCAAGGATGAAGACTCTCCTCCTGACCCGGTCCGAGCACTGGTGCTGCTGTTCTACAGACCCCCGACTGATCCTGATCCAGAATCTCTCCTCAATGTGTTGTTGCTACCAAAGAACGTCGTGCTGCGTGATGTGCTGCGCACAAGGAAGAAGTTAGTTGGAGATGAGAGGTACATCGAGACACCCGCACACTGTAAACTGCTCCCAAAGCAGGAGTACACACTGTCCACTAGTCCTGAAGACGACTCAGTTCTAGTTCAACCAACAGAAGCAGAATTTGATGAGGAGTCCAACAACAACTACGTCTCATCATTCCAGGTGATTTTTAAAACAATCATGAAAAATATTAAGCTGTTTTTGAAAGACACCAAAAGCTCCCACTGTGTCTGGGGAAAGACATGTTTGTCTTTTGTCCACTGGAGTAAGAAGGACCTGTGGGCCGAGTGCTCTGACCCTCCCTTCAAACGAGAGGCTGATGGACATACGGGCCAGCTTCATCGATGGGATATCAGGACCTGTTCTCAAAAGTCTGCTGGACAAGATGTTTGAGAAAAAGGTGATAACTGACTCTGAGAGGGAGTCAGCGGACGAGATGCAAAACAAAAGCGACAAGGCTCGTTTTGTCATCGATACGGTGAGGAAGAAAGGTGAAGCTGCGAGTTCAGAGATGATTGATTTTCTCTGTGAGGTCGACCCCTTCCTCTGTAAACATCTTGGGTTGATCTGAAGCACGATGAAGAGGCAGGAAATACACTTTATGTTGACCTGGTGGTTAGAAACTGATCATCCATTGATCTTGATCAATATATATCTATATACAAAGAAATCACATCCAAAACTTTATTGATCTGGTCTGATACATGCACACTTATTGATTCTGATATTTATTTAACATCGTGTTCACTGTCTGCATGAGCTCCGTTACTTGATGTTGACGTGTGGCTTTGTTCTCAAAAACAACACACCTTCCGCCACAATGTTCAACTATGTTCTTGAGTTCAGTATTACAGTCCTGCAAAAAATCCTCCAAGTTCATGTCTGCACGCTGCAGCTCTTCTCCACGGGTAAACAGGATGACTGTTTGTTCTTTAGCTCTGATACCAAAAGCTTCTTCAAACTTTCTCAGTATGTCTCTCTCACCATCTGTGAGTCTGCAAATATGTAACACAAGTAAAAACATACAAGGCTCTGACTGAAGGAGCTGTTTGTACTTTGTGACATGTTGGTTCATCACTGATGATTTGATTTCATCATTAAAGATGTCTGGAGTATCAATGACACGCACACATGTACCGTTTATCTCAGTTTCTGCCTCCTGACACTCTGTGGTGACCGGCACTGAACTGGCTCTTGACAAGAACCGTTCCTTTCCAAGGATTGTGTTTCCACTCGCACTCTTTCCAGTCCCGGACATTCCCAGCAGAACAAGGTTCACTTTGTTGTCAGAGTGATTTCCTGCATTGGTGTAGAACAAAAAGATGAAGTTTGTTATAATAATTCACAACTGTTCACACACATCTTGAAAACCCTGATCTCACCTTTTAAACTCTTCTTGTGGTCAATGAAGAACTCTTTGATATATTTGCCCCCTGAATAAAAAGACCAAATAAGAGTTTATGTGAGTTGCTATAAAAGTTTTTGTCTGGTTGAATTAATTACCCTTCACTACACATAGAAACACACATTTGACTTTAAGTTGGCAAAATGCCACTGAGAGAGATTGTGGCTTACCTGTATTCTTTATATGAGTGGGTAGTTGTACAACAGATCTATAATGCAGAAGCAGAATCATCTTAACTGACCAGGAAGCTCTTTGTAGAATCAGTTCATTGTTGGTGTAATAATAATAATAATAATAATAATAATAATAATAATAATATCAGTGCTTTATTCAAAGAATCTCCACTTCCCAGGAAAATAATTGAAATCTTCCTTCTTGTGAAAACAAACACAACAGAATTTCTAAAACAACTGAAAATCCATGTGCTTTAATTTTCTCTTTTAATCCAAATTGGTTACCCTTTACTTTGACAGCACTGTATTACTGACACAAATCAATCGACAATAGACATAAACAAATCAACCTTTTAAAATCTTCTTTGGATCAGTGGAGTGCTTTTCACTACATCCATCACTTTAATAGGCTACAGGCCCAGATTGGCCATCGGGAACACCGAGCCTGCCTGATCAAAATGCAAAACTATTAAGGTAAATCATAACAAAAACAGCACAGCCACATCCATTCAGATCTGTAGGCATGAAGTCCCCCCTCCCTTTCATTGCTTTTGACCTGATGGTAAGATCCATGTCTATCGTGACACCCGATTGATCCAACACACGTAGCCTCCTGTATCAACAACATCATAGCCTGAAAACTTTCCAGTCTGTGCGCAAAACACAGTTATGACGGGTTTTCCCTGCTATCGTAACACTATCGTGTTTTGGCTTGATTCTGCTGCTGCTTCTGTCCTCTCCTCTGCTCTCTGTGTTTGACCTAGGGCGAGGTTCAGCTCCTCACACACACACACACACACACACACACACACACACACACACACACACACACACAGCAGACAGCAGAGAGGACTTGGGCCACAAACATTAACTGGGAACTGTCAGTATCTGGCTTGGAGTAGGTGGGAATGGCTGAGTAGCTGGCATGTATGCAGTTGCTGAGAAAAAGATTAAACTGATACATTACAGTCTGTAGATGTCACTGTTGTAGTATTTTGGAGCAAGACTGCTTATGACTATGAATAGGTCTAAATGATAATTACCATTTTGCCTGGCAAAGCGTCTGTTGAACCCAGTTGTCATGCTGGAGTCACAGCTGTCCTGGGTCGTCCTGTGGTACAGAAGCTTTTCACCTGCTCCTCCGGCCTGTCTGATCTTATCAGAAATGTGAATCATCTGCTCCTCATAGATGCATTGCAGATGAACATTCTGCAAGTGCTCAATCTACCAAGTAGAAAACAAGAAAATACAGTAGTAACCTGCCAAAATTGCCTTGAAGGAATGTAATGGAAATATCTTAAAATAAACTACATCACATCACACTGAGGACAGATGTTATACATTTATACCCATTAATTTAAATGAAAGTTATAACGGATCTAAGCAACTGCATTCTGCTGAAGTAAAAATTCATTAGAAAACAGTATTTATGTAAATATGTGACAGAAATGGTCATACAGAAAACAGTGTAAAAAGGCCTCTGAAACATCATCTCAATCAAACTTCATCTCAATCAGGCCCAAGCTTTTATCAATATTGTTAATCATATCAGGGTTGGGTAAGTGCGGACCCTCTTGTGTCCCAACCTGGTTCATCTGGTAGTCTTGCAGAACCTCTTTCAGCTTGTTCACATTTTCACTGTAGCGCACCAGTTGTACTTTGGTCACTGCAGCTTGTCTGGGAACTGGAATGAAGCTGACGTCCACTCTGAGCTCTCGAAGGTTGCAGCCAATAGCAGAGAGCTGCTTCTCTAAGACTTTGAATGCTTTATGGTTGTCTCTCAGGTAATTCAGGAGGAAGATATCTGTCTTGAAAATCTTCTCAAGGCCGTTTGTGCTCTCTTTTCTGGGTGTCTAAAGGAGAAAAGCAACAATAAATACATGAATTAATCTATAGTAATGTAAATCAAATCCATAAAATGATTTTCCATAAAATATAAAAACGATGTCATAAAAAGCTTTGGAGAAGACTCTGCTGTTTGACTAGATCATCTGGCTATGACGTTTGTGTTTACCATAATCATGCTAGCTTCAGCCTAGGTTACCTAAGGTCAATAGTGCCCTGTTAGTTCACCTGTGAGTGACTGGTAGATGGCTGATCAGTGGGTTTAGGGTTCTGAGGTGAATTGGTTCGTCTCACGGTCAGACGTAGCTCCCCAGGAGGAAGGGAGATATGTGAAACTCCTTCTGCAAAACCCTTTCCTGCTTTATACATCCATGACGTAACCATTGAACTCCTATTTCCTAACTCTCCTATATCCCCGCCCATCTATCCGACGATATGTGCCGCGACGTGAAATACTGTAAACAGTGTGTGAGAGCGACGACGCTACAGTTTGTAGTCTGGTAGTGTAATATGGCTACTAAACATGGTAATGAAATATTAAAATAACAACTTCTCCTCAGTGTTCCTCTTGGCCGACGGAGAACTCCGACATGAGTCCGCTGGGAAGTCGGCTGAAGAGCGGACCGGAAAGAAAACTCACGGAAATGTGACTTTACCACCACTGCAGGTAAAGAAGGAGACACTGTGGGAACTAGGAAGTATGTTGAAGGTTTATTTAACACGAAGACATCTCACTGTTTTGCGTTGTTGAGGCGTCATACTGTAAAATACAATGGCAGTGACAGTCTCCTGGAACAGATGACGTACAATGTAAACGCTTGAAAGTAATATAGGCTGCACTCTACACTATTTGCATTTGTGAATGAACCTTGTTGTGAATCTGGTTGAAAAAGGGAGAAATTCAACATTACTTTTGGTCTGTTTTTTGCAACGAAAAAGTGTTAAAATGTCAATAATCTATGTGGGACCAATATTTCTGCATTTTCAGAAATTCACCAGAGAGGTAAGTTTTATTCAAAGTTTTAAAAATGTACTCCTTTAGGAGGTTTATATGGAATAGGATGTGAAATATGTGTTTTGTAAAAGCTTTATTATCCCAATTTATGTTGTCAGTCCTTAAAGGACACCATGTGGAAATAATGCAAGAATAAATAGTTCAATCAGGAGAGACAAAGTGAATGAAGGAAAAAGAATTGTTTATTACACAGATGATATTGATGACTAGGTGTGGTCAATAGTCTTTGGCGCTTAGACTCTACAGGTCAGATTTTGAATTGAGGGACATCAGTCCTAAGCAGCAGCGAGATAGATCCCCCCTCCCCTCAGTACATCAGTGATGTACTGATGAATCAGCGGAGACTGGGCGAAGATGGGGAGGTGGTGGGACATGCAAAAAATCTCCATGAAAGCACTAAGGCAGAGAGGGAGAAAACCACACAATAATAATAAAAGACCGCCACAATATGATAGGCTGACAATGAAGGTATGTCACCATGTTATTGGTTATATGTGCCCAGCTGATGTGAACAGCTGACGTCTTAATTGACACCTAAGGGAATGACAGCAAGGAAATTATAATTGAGCATGCGTGAGGGATGCTAATGACAGATAGATTAAACAACAATACTACAGACCTGTGCATGAAAAAGATAGTCTTTCTGACTGAACTTTCCCTAAGCTTCATTTAACTGTGACACCATAAGTTTAAGCTGGACAGTAATAGCAGGATATTTGTCATTCTTACTTATTATTATTATTATTATTATTATTATTATTATTATTGTTAAGCTGTATTTATTCAGGAAATGTCATTGAGATTAAGATCTCTTTTGCAAAAGAGACCTGAGAACAGGCTACATACACAGGATCACAAACACACACTCAGACACACTACTTAAAACAATCACAAACATTCTGAATTTGATCAGCAGTTAGTATGAGCAGCAGACTTACTTCCTGTCTCCAAACAATTTTCAATATAAAAAGATTTCTTCTTTCAAGTTCTAAATTGGTGCACTGTGAGAAGAAAAGTTATGTTTATTTGAACATATATAGTTCAAATAAATATATAGTTATATAGTTTCTGGAACTGGAGAACTTGTTGATGGAAGGTAGATATAAATGTTTGGGTAACAGCTTTATTACTGTATAACTTTTAAAAAATACTTGCATAAAATTGCATTGAGAAAGAACGCCACTAAGGCTGCAATGATTATTTTCATTATGGGTTAATCTTACGATAATTTTCTTGATGAATAATTTGGTCATTTGGTCTATAAAAGGTCAGAAAATGCCGAAGGTGCAACTTCAAATGTTTTGTCTTGTCCCAATTAACAGTCTGTGGACCCAAAGATATTCAGTTTACGATCATAGATGACAAAAGACACCAGAAAATATTCATATTTAAGGAACTGCAACCAGAGAATTTTAGCATTTTTTCTTAAAAAAGGAATGTAATGGTTAATCGATAGTTCATTCATTCATATTACAAAATCAATTCCATTCATTACTCCATCTTGACAAGTTTCTTAATCAGCCGTTTTTCCTAATATAATGATATTATTTTATTATAACCCTCTTCATTATTAATCTCTTCTTTAAGGATTGTAAAACAAGCTAATCATTTCAGCATAGGAGATGACTATTTTGATGTGATTTAAAGATCTATGAAGCACATTGAATCCAAAGGTCCTAACGGTTATTCAAAGTGACAACACTATGTTTCAGTCTTAGTCCTAGTATGTCAAAAAGTTGCATTTTGCTGTTCACGGAGTAGAGCCACGACCATGCTATCATGCAGTTTTGGCTGTGGTTTGATTGTCTACAGAGGTATCTCATCCTGGTTCTTTGCAGTGCTATTGTTGCCTCTCATGAAGTAAAATACTGTCGTTAGTGAAATAGTCACTCACATAACTGAGCCTAGACTGTCATACTGAGTATTATGGTCCATCTTGGGCTTTAAGGATACATCAAGAGAGAGAAAAATCATTCGACAGGTGTGTGTAAAGCAACAAAAACATGATTGAAATCTGCTACTTATAAAACATAAACCTACCTATAATATAAAGAAAACACAATAACCACTGACTTGTTAGGTGGTGCAGCTTTTACAGATAAAACTATGATTGACCATTAAAATGTTATTATCACAGTTTCATGCATTATAACTACCGTGAAACATCTTGAGTGAAATATTACTTTTCAAAATGTTGTATATATAAAGTAAGTAACCATGAGTTTCAAACTAAAAGGTTCAACAGTGACATTGTCAAATAACTTTAATAATATTAATAATGAACAAAACATTGAATAGGTAAATGTGTAACCCCACGTTTATAAGTTTTTTATGTAGACCACATTTTTTATGTTCCTTACAATAATTCTATTATTATGTTACATTTCATCCAGGTGACCTCATATAGTCTCTGTTATACAAAAGTATGCAATTTTCTTTCCTGCATTTAGTGAGGCACTTTAACTTAGTGTTATTTTGAATTATCACCAGTAAAGAATGTTATTTTTTATAATCAAACAACCTTTATACCTTTATAGGTGATACTAATTGTCCATTCTCTGATTTGTCTTCCAGGGTTAAGAAGCAGTTGAAAAACTACGACAATACAAAAAGATAATCTTGAACAAGATAATAAAAATTGACACTGGATGGAGCCCCTTGGCACCGAAGGGTTAAGAACTTACGACTCAGATCCTGATGAAAATGGAAAAATTCTGCCCACTGGAGGATGGGCCATAGAGGAAACATTTCCCTGTTTGTGTGTATTCCTCTGCACTCCTCCTGTGTTCAGATCACCTTTTTTCCCTGTCTTTTTTTACACTGGCAACAGAAGACATAGCAGAGAACTGTGCAGACATCATGAAAATGAGTCACGTCTCTTAGCCCACCAAATAGTGGTGCTGGGAGATTACCTTCGAGAAATATATGTTAGAGAACAATTTCGACAGTCCTTGTTATGTGCTATTCAAGAAATAGGTGATAGGCTATATGATCCAGGGTCCTTGTTACGTGCCTTTCGAAAACTAGGTGACAGAGCAGAAGATTCACCTACATGGTACACCTACATTTCACAATTATTCCCCCACACAAAGTACATCATTACTTCTGCTGTTGGCCTTTTACTCCCAAACATTTTCACACGGAAGCATGGGGGTCACCATGATGCACCAGAGAAACTTGTTAAAGCCAAGCAAACCTCAGCTGAAAACTCCCTGCCAGCCCACTCTCACCTCCTACCACCCTCAGATATCTTCAGGAGCAGAAAAGACTCCAGCTGCTTGCCTCGTCCTCACAGCAAGTCCTCACTCAGTCAAATAAACTCTGCAAACAACAAAAACTTAACCCAAGCAAAGAGCTTATCTGACATGTTGTTAAAAGACATCTTTGAGGAGTTTACACCTGATATCACTGTTGATGAAAATGAGGAAACCTACAGGTTCCACTGGTCCCGTCCAGGCCTGTACCAGTGCAGTGTGACAAGTCTGGTGTTTCACATGGAGGGAGAAGGGGACGTGGTTTACAGGATTGTCGCTTGGAACTGCAGACTACTGGCCCAACATCACAAGAAGCCTGCAGGACCCCTGTTTGACATCAAATGTCTCCAGCAGTCTGTGTGTCAGCTTCATCTCCCACACTGTGAGATCCGCTCCACAGGTGGATGTGAATTCTTGTCAGTTGCTCATGTGGATGATGAGGACATCGAGTTTATTACTCCTCATCAGATAACAGAAACTCATGTCATTATAAACATCACAGGGTTTTCTGGTTTCGGTAATGTCAAGGATGAAAACTCTCCTCCTGACCCGGTCCGAGCGATGGTGCTGCTGTTCTACAGACCCCCGACTGATCCTGATCCAGAATCTGTCCTCAATGTGTTGTTGCTACCAAAGAACGTCGTGCTGCGTGATGTGCTGCGCACAAGGAAGAAGTTAGTTGGAGATGAGAGGTACATCGAGACACCTGCACACTGTAAACTGCTCCCAAAGCAGGAGTACACACTGTCCACTAGTCCTGAAGACGACTCAGTTCTAGTTCAACCAACAGAAGCAGAATTTGATGAGGAGTCCTACAACAACTACGTCTCATCATTCCAGGTGAATTTAGAAAAAATCATGAAAAATATTAAGCTGTTTTTGAGAGGCACAAACAGCTCCCAAAGTGTCTGGGAAAGAAAAGTTTGTCTTTTGTCCACTGGAGTAAGAAGGACCTGTGGGCCGAGTGCTCTGACCCTCCCTTCAAACGAGAGGCTGATGGACATACGGACCTGCTTCATCGATGGGATATCAGGACCTGTTCTCAAAAGTCTGCTGGACAAGATGTTTGAGAAAAAGGTGATAACTGACTCTGAGAGGGAGTCAGCGGACGAGATGCAAAACAAAAGCGACAAGGCTCGTTTTGTCATCGATACGGTGAGGAAGAAAGGTGAAGCTGCGAGTTCAGAGATGATTGAGTTTCTCTGTGAGGTCGACCCCTTCCTCTGTGAACATCTTGGGTTGATGTGAAACAAACTTTAGAAGTGGTACATCACCCTGTAATTGTCAGGAAAGAGGTCTTGGGGGGGGGGGGGAAGAAAAGCTGAGGTCTAAGTGAGGAACAATATGATCAGTGTATCTGTAAATGTTTATTAAACGTGTTAATATGTCAAAGTTTCATTTGAGGAGAAAAAGATCAATGCACATGATTGTGATAGAATCTTACCTTGAGCTATCTGATAAAGTATCAAGTTTTTTAATGTATGTTTAAGAAATGGGATCCAATGAGGATATTTCCAAATATTCATTATATAAGTCAAGTTAAGAATTTGTTATCAGATTTCACTTTCACTTGTTAAAAATATCTCATCATATGTACTATACTGTTTTTTTTTTACTGTTGAAAAGAATTAGCAGTAAATATGGACACATGACTTTAAAGTGTTTAATTCAAAAGGTGCATTAATCAATATTCTTGATATTAACACTAAGTTAATGACTATGTGGAATGTCAAACGGTTCACTTGTGTCAGACTCAGAGATTTATTGTTTAGTTTTGTTTTTATGACACACTTTTATGTACTGTTTTGGTTCGTTGGTCACTGTGCTCTCTCTGGTGAAGAAATTGGAACATTTAGCAGCTAAAGAGTCTGATATTTTCTCAAGAATTTGTGGAGACTCCTGTGAATTTCGGACTCACATTCATCAGGTGGACACAAACATGAGTCCAAATAAATGATTATAATGTTGCTCTCAGTCTGCTGAAAGACTTCAGTGTCATTAAGGTGTCAGCTAACAGGGACCTAAAATGTATAATAAACACATTATTTATCAATTATTCAAGACATAGCTAGTAAACAAGCTGTTGTCTGGTAATCCATTAATTTTGCCTTGGAAATAAATATATTATATATTTCTAGCTTTAAACGGCACCTCTATGTCTTTCTACATCGGAGGGAAGAAACATGTTATTGACAAAATTCTTGAAACAGTATTTCAACACTTGTATGTAATAATGATATCATAGGAATAAATTAAGTAAAAATTATAGTAGTTCCATCATTTACTCTTTTTTTACTCTTACTCATTTTTCAAGAGATATCAGAACTGAAATAAATATTTGGTGTTTCTTCTCAATAAAAAAATAACTGTGCTGCAATGCATCATTATGTTAAACTAAATTAGGCTAGATTTTTTTTTACCAAGTTTAAGTTATACATTAAGTCCCTAAAAACAAAGAAGAATGAGAAACCAGAAATTATTACACTTTATTTCACAATACTTGACAGAAACCATTTATTATGTTTCATTTGTTTCATATTACACAAATTATTTGTATTCTTATTTATTTTTTTCTACATTGCTCCCATATGTTTACATGTATGTACTATTGTCATGTTAAAACAACATGACACATGTTGTTATTCTTTTTCTAAGATGAAAATATACCATGATTGTTTTCAAATTAAACTTTAATTAAGTTTGACAAAAAAACCAAACAAACTGGTATCAAAACTGGAAAAATGATGTGATGTCATGGCTGCATTCATGTCATAGACTAGTTTGTAATAAGCAAAAAGCAAATTTAAAAAAGTTTGTAATAACCAGTGTAAAACTTGTAAATAGCGTTCATGTCAACATCAAAGATGTAATTATGAATGCTCCCATATATCCAACTCTTTAAAACATTTTTCTAAGTTATGTCCAACCTGGAGCTTAATAATACTGAAGTGCCTGAACACCAAACAACCAGGAACACCTCAAGTCAGCCAGTGTTCTTTGTTCAAGATGTTTAAACACTGTTTTAATGGATTTAGTGCTGTATTGTCAATGCACAGTATGTCAAATCTCTTAAAACCAACTCTGTAATTGTCAACAACCGTTTTAAAGGAAAGGTTCGTAATTCTTCAGGTGTGTCTTAAAACAACAGTCAGGCATTTACATTGTAAATGCATTATGAAGATCAAAATTCAATTTAAGACTTAAATGGCAAAAGTGACATCATTTGTCTTTGGAAGAATGTCGTTGTAGTTATCTAAAATGTTCATTTTGACTGAGAAGAATTTAATTACAGATATCTGCAAAATATATCCAGTCTAGCTATTAAATGTTAAAACGGCCACTTATACTTTTTAAGGATTTAAACATATCTTTAGCTGAATTTTGACAAGGAGAAATAAAGTTTTAGATATCTTGAAATACAATTTTACTCGTAACAATGTTGGTGTGGATGTCTGTTATTGCCAGTCTGGCTAATAAGAATGTAATTTTGACTAAGAGAAATGCTGTTATAGAGATCTTAAATATAACTGTGGATAGTTAATTAACCCCTGTTATGTTGAAATGGCATCATATCTACCTGTCAACAGATATCCACAATGCATTTGTGGATATCTGCAATTGCATTATTTCTAGTCACAATTCTAATTGTAGATATCTGAAATTGCATTATTACTAGTCATAATACAAATTGTGGATATCCATAAGGACATTTTTACTAGTCTTAATGTATTTTTGAATATCCTAAATTACATTATGGATATCTGGAATGGTTTTTCACTTGGATACATGAAATTAAAGTTATGACTATTAACAACTGGACTGTAGAAATGGGAGTTTTTCCCAGTAATAATTCTATTGCAGATATCCAGAATGTTCATTCTAGGTATCAAAACTGCAATTGTGAATATGTGAAATTAAAAGCCCAATACACATTAATGGCAAAAGTGACATCATTTGTCTTAGGAAGAATGTCATTGTGGATATATAAAATGTTCGTTTTGACTGGAAAGAATTGAATTACGGATATTTGCAACATATATCCAGTCTAGCTATTAAATGTTAAAACAACTTGCCATAGGAGCTGAAAGTGATGATTCAGGCAATGGTATGAATCCTCCAAGATTTTGTCTGTCATTTCTTCATCTGCTTTGTCATGGTGATAAACTAACGACTAATTATAGTTATTATTATATTATTTTTATACTATTACACTGCCAAGTTTGACTATTCTGAAAAGTTTGGCCTTGTTTTTGACAGTCGGGTATTCAAACCAGGACACAATGTTGAATGTAAGAACACTCTCTATTAGGGATTGATACACTCTGTTTAAGATGTGCTGACTAACTTCAAAACTCCTCAGTTTGCACTAAAGAAAGAGTATTTCTTGTGATTTTTAGTAAATATGATCCCACATGCTCAGAAAAGGTGAAGGTTTGATCCAAAACAGTCCCAACATATTTAATGGAGCTCAATTGCTCCACCTCCTGGCTGTTGACTGTTACAGGCTTAAATAAAGGGTTTGGCAGGTTCTTTTTCTTTTCCCTCATCAGGGTGAGACAACTACTGAAAATAAATAACCAGGATCTTCTAAAAAATCATACATTACTCACAGTATACAGAACATTATAATAAATCCTCTGAGCTTAATGCACACAAGGAAACGTAATGAAATTATTTGCTTCCACATCAGTTACAGGACGATCAGTTTCTAACCACCAGGTCAACATAAAGTGTATTTCCCGCCTCTTCATTGTGCTTCACATCAACCCGAGATGTTTACAGAGGAAGGGGTCTTCCTCACAGAGAAACTCAATCATCTCTGAACTCGCAGCTTCACCTTTCTTCGTCACCGTGTCGATGACAAAACGAGCCTTGTCTCTTTTGTTTTGCATCTCATCCGCTAACTCTCTCTCAGAGTCAGTTATCACCTTTTTCTCAAACATCTTGTCCAGCAGACTTTTGAGAACAGGTCCTGATATCCCATCGATGAAGCTGGTCCATATGTTCTTCAGCCTCTCGTTTGAAAGGAGACTCCGAGCACACTGTCCTTGGGGCTTTGTTACTCCAGTGGACTGAAGAGAAACCTGGCTTTCCCAGACACAGCAGGAGCTGTTCTTATCTTTTAAAAAAAGTTGAATATTTTTCATGATTGTTTTTAATTTCACCTGGAATGATGGGAAGTAGTCGATGTAGTACTCCTCATCAAATTCTGCTACTGTTGGTTGAACTAGAACTGAGTCGTCTTCAGGACTAGTGGACAGTCTGTACTTATGCTTTGGGAACAGTGTACAGTTGGGACATATGTCGATGTACCACTCGATGAACCTCCCATCAGCTGATTCGTTCCTCATGCGCTTCACATCACGCAGCACGACGTTCCTTGGTAGCAACAACACATTGAGGAGAGATTCTGGATCAGGATCAGTCGGGGGTCTGTAGAACAGCAGCACCAGTGCTCGGACCGGTTTAGGAGGACAGTCTTCATCCTTGACATTACCGAAACCAGAAAACCCTGTGATGTTTATAATGACATGAGTCTCTGTTATCTGATGAGGAGTAATAAACTCGATGCCCTCATCATCCACATGAGCAACTGACAAGAATTCACATCCACCTGTGGAGCGGATCTCACAGTGTGGGAGATGAAGCTGACACACAGACTGCTGGAGACATTTGATGTCAAACAGGGGTCCCGCAGGCGTCTTGTGATGTTGGGCCAGTAGTCTGCGGTTCCAAGAGACAATCCTGTAAACCACGTCCCCTTCTCCCTCCATGTGAAATACCAGACCTGTCACACTGCACTGGTACAGGCCTGGACGGGAGCAGTGGAACCTGTAGGTTTCCTCATTTTCATCAACAGTGATATCAGGTGTAAACTCCTCAAAGTTGTCTTTTAACAACATGTCAGGTAAGCTCTTTGCTCGAGTTAAGTTCTTGTTCTTTGTAGAGGTTATTTGACTGAGTGAGGGCACGCTGTGAGAACAAGGCAAGCAGCTGAAGTCTCGTCTACTCCAATCAGGACTGAGGTGAGAATGGGTTGGCAAGGTCTCAGGGACAGACTCAGCTATAACAGGTGCTGTCATTTCCACCAGGGCTTCATGTATAAAAGAAGTCTCCTGGGACAGATTAGGGTCTCCTGGGAGAGACTGCCTGAAAGATTTGTCATGTTGAAGATGAGCAATTTGAGGAGGCGGATGGGGGAGAAAAGAAGGTGCACATGCTGCAGTAGCCACAGGGGGGCGCGATAGTGTGCTTGACTGACTGACTCTTCTGGGGGAAGATTTGTAATTTAAAGCAGAGGACAGAGCATTCCTGATCACTCTGGCCGCCCCGCTGAAACAAGATGTTTTTCTTTTTGTTCTTATATATGATCTAGTTTTAAGGCTAGACCCTACCCGTATGTCACCATGAGCACTAATCACTACGACTTCTGTGTCTTCTGTGTGTGAAGTGTCATTCATCCACTGTAGTTCTTCACTGCGTTCATCTGACTCATTCTCCTTCTCCTCTGAAGTGTTTTCTTCTTCTTTTTCTGATGCTCCTTCTTCATCCCCAGCTGAACAGAACAAACACTTAATTCTCCTTTTTTGACGTCCCATCCTGTTTCCCTTAGAATACTACAAGATTTTTAAAAACTGTTCATCAACTCTCATCTTCTTTGTGCTTTAGTGTTTTTATTTGCTCCCACATAACCTGAAACAAAGTAGAGCATATAAAATTAAAATCTACCATAAGTATTTCCAGTTTATTTAAATGGTAAATGGACTGCATTTATAGTGTCACTTTACAACTTGGTGGAGCTGCAACAATTAGAGCCTGCAAATATTAATCAGCAACTATTTTGATAATTGAATAATTATTTTTGTCACTCTCTAACTTAAAAATGCCAGTAATTTGCTGGTTTCAACTTCTCAAGTGTGTACTTTTCCTTAAAATAATTAAGAAAATAATTGTCAGACTTATTGATAATGAAAATAATAGTTGTTTGTAGCCTTACAGTGCTATGATGCAATAATTCTACCTTGCCCTCAGTCTTCTCTTTGCAGTTTAATACAACACAACTTTACAACAAATGAGCTCAATATAAACTAAAACTATTAAAGTCTGAAAACTAGATTTTGACACAGAGTTCCTCTTTAAGACCAGGACCACAAGATACTTTTAATTCCTGATAGCTCATGAGGTATTACATGAATTAATTTGTGTGTAAATTCATGATAATTCCTATACCCTGACTATAAAGTGTTAACAATTATTAGATATATTCCTACCATCAATTTAATTTTGGACTCACCCGATGAACTGCACAGGACGAGTCTTCTTTCTTCACAAATGAATGAATGTGAAGCTCTTTCACACACGGTATGTCATCCGCTTTCTCATTAACTGTATCTCCTCCCCCATTCCAGGTTTTTCTGTAAATGACTCATCTGACGAAAGGTGTAGATTTGAGTTAATCTTTGATTAGGAAATCTTTTATTGGACGGCCAAAATAAACCGTTGTATAAGTTCTTTGTCTCTCTTTCCTTATTCATATGCACACATATATACACATTAAGTCTCTCCCTTCTGTATATGTATGTAGTTTATTTTATTGAATATGTATTTTCTGATATAATTTACTTTAAACCATGATTTTTTTCTGTAATTGCAAACAAATATTTTCCTTTTTTAATTAATATAATTCTGTTTCAAGCAAATAAAAATAAATGGTTAATAACCTGCAGGTAATGTGCTCCTCACTTTAAACCAACTATCTCCTATAAGCCATTTTCAAACCTCACCTGAGATTCTGTCTTTCTGTTTTTTGATATGGCTGACACAACACTATTTTTAAATCATGTTAAAAAAAACTTCTACTTGTGTTATTTTTTTCATTTGACACCTGAATTCATGGTTAGATATTTCACTGTGACATCAGAGCTCACCTGCTGCTGACGGGATTTTCATAATAACATCATAAAATAATTCCTGTTATTCACAAAAAATACATTGTAAAAGGTATTTTCAATTCATTTCAATTCACCTATTAATGAATGAATGAATATTTATTTTCGTGTCTGTGTCTTACGTCCCATCCCTCATGAAATCATTCAGACATATTAATCAACAAACAAACAAACATTCCAGCATGTAAACCCACCAGCATCAAACAGCACAACACATTAACATCATCCAGATATGAACAGCCTGCATACAAATATCCCAGGAGATATCCAGCACTGGAAATTAAACAAAACAAAACAGTCCACATATGCATCCATTAATATCAAACACTATTAATATGATCCAGCTCATAGTCTGTAATCAATATAGAGAAAAGAACTTGAATCTATCATAAGTCATTTTTCTCCTCCTAGTCCATGCTTTAAAATATATTCAGAAAATGCAAAAATATCATTAACCTACACCTAAATCTGGAACATGAACTTTTTGAAATAATATTTGTCATAAATCATGACATAAAGGACAGTAGAGAATGAAATAACGTTCACAATGTTCACAGATTCTTTCATGTTCAACCACACCGCTGTATCTTTCAGTTTTGATCTTGGTAATATAACACATCTTATCTGTGCACTACTGATAATGTTATAGATAAAGTTAATAATGTTAATAAATAATGTTCATGTCATAAATGATATGCAGTAATAATCTGCTCCTGGGCCACTCATGGAAAAGGGAAACGGTGACATTAAATGGTAAATATTTCTCCCACTAATTTCAAAAAGAAAAAGCTTGGATGTTATTTACGCTTAAAAAGGAAATTATTTTTGGGAAGCAGTTTTGCCCTCAGTAATAAAGTTGTTTAATAAAATGACATGTCTGAGTTATGACCACAAATTAGTCAACAACAGCTTACACCTGAAATTTAAATATTATTTTGACTGTTAAGTTTGCCCAGTGAAGACGTTTCCAATTCTGCGGTTAAATACTTACTTCAGATTTACCATCTTTCATTCATCACCAACTACTACCGCCAGGCTGCAGCTAATCGACATGCACTGTACTCTGTAATGCAGTTTGAAGTTGAGAGCTGTCAGATCACTTTTCATCCTAAACAAACATATCTGGCAGCTCTGCGTAGATTTATGTGTAAAATGTGGAATTAAAGGCAAGATCGTTTGAGATTTAGAAGAAAATTGTCAGAGACAGTTCAGCAAAATCATGGCTGAACAAACCTGCTATGGGACCCCGGGAAAAACAATGTTGTTGGGCCCCCACTGACCCCCCTGTACCTGGTAGGACTCCAGAGCTGAAATAATTGATGAATCGATTGATAGAAAATGAATAGGTAAACATTTTGATAAGTGATTAAACATTCAATTAAATTTCAAGCAAAAAATGTCAAAAATTCTCCATTAGCTGCTTCTCAAATGTGAATATTTGCTAGTTTCCCCAGTTTTCTGACTAACTGTTGGTCAGACAAAACAAGTCATCTGAATATGTTCACTTGGGCTTCAGGGAATAGTGATCGTCATTTTTCATTATTTTCTGACATTTTTTACACTGAACAATCAAGATTATGAAAGAAAATAACAGTACTCTTATGATGGGATAATACTACCTGTCCCCCAGTTTTCTGTGTGCAGTTTGATAAAACACAACTTTACAACAAATGAACACAATATTAAGTAAAACTAGTTAAGTCTTCAAAGTCTTGAGTCCTTCTTCAAGACCATAACGTGGAGGATGTCACAGAGAATTAATAAAATTATTTAAACTCAAATGATGTGGAGTAAACATTTGCAGTTACCTACTTTCCCTGGTTGGTAATATAACATAGCTTTGCTTGACATTGGTAGGGACAAACCCAAATCTATGCCCACACATCTGACTCATGCATGCGGTGTCATGAAAAAAGATTACTCAATCAGTTCAGGGCAACACTAAAGACCTGCATGTATTTCTCTGAATTGAAGTATCTGAAATACCAAAAATTGTGAGTGATGC
Source organism: Thunnus thynnus (assembly GCF_963924715.1). NCBI lineage: Eukaryota > Metazoa > Chordata > Actinopteri > Scombriformes > Scombridae > Thunnus > Thunnus thynnus. Next base: position 2,977,403 of record NC_089537.1, on the reverse strand, counting down.
ATATATAGTCCCACTTCTAGACTTGTAGGAGACACTTTTTGTTGTGTGCTCTCTGCACTGTATAATGACAATAACTTGAATGGAAATTTGAAAAAATTGAAAATGAAAAGTTTAAAGAAATACAGGCCTGTGACAAAGTTATAGATATATTCAGACGTATTTCCCAAGAATGAGTGACCTTACACAAATAAATTAAATAAAAACTTCTAAGTCTTTAACATACAGTACTGGGTAAAAGTTTTAGGCTCTTTAGATGTTTAGATTCTTCTCCGTAATGCAGCAGCATCATGGAGGCGTCTGATCATCTGCAGCAGGACAACGAGCCCAAACATCCAGCCAGAGTCATAAAGAACTATCTTCATCAACAAGAAGAACAAGGAGTCCTGCAACAGATGGTCTCTGATCTCAACATCATGGAGTCAGTCTGGGATTAACATGAAGAGACAGAAGCAGCTGAGACGCCGAAATCCACAGAAGAAGAACTGTGGCAACTTCTCCAAGATGCAGGAACAACTGACAACTGATTCACTTTAAGTTTCTGCTGATAGGTTACTCAAGTTTGTAAGTTAATTGATCAAAACTGTTTACTGCATTGTTTACAAAAGCATCCTCACTTTAGTTTAAGAGCATAAAACTTTTGCACAGTACTGTATATCAGAAAAATAAAACCACCACAACTCAACTGTCTCTATAAGCATGTTGAGGGAACAAAAACAAGCTCCAATAAACTGACTGTACACTACCTGCCCGGCACCCATCAGCAAACAGACACAGTTAGAGACTAGCTGGTGAAGAACATGTAGCAGTTCTAGATATTTTTCTCAGGAGTTGGCGGAGACCAAACCAGAGCTAAAAGGAGAATAAATATTGGACTTTCATTCATCAAGTGAACACAAACATGACTCCAGCTCAGTGATTATAATGTTGCTCTCAGTCTGCTGGATGTTGTAGAAGCCAACAAGAACTGGTTGTCATGACGGTATCAACTAACAGGATCTACTGAGGATGTCCCTCAGACATCCAGGAGACTATTTTAAAGGGACCTTACTTTGTTTACAGCATTACAACACGAAAAACAACAATCCTTATTACTTATTCAGGATCAAGCAAGTAAATATGCTTTTTTTCTGTTCATGTTCACCAGCAAATGTATATTTTCTTCTTATCAATATCATATACTGCATTGTTTCACATGTGACTGCTTTTATATCAGTTTGTGAAGCTGAACTGAAAAATCTAACTGGACTTCAATCAAGTGTTATCACCTTCAAAACTGAACAAGCTATTGTTGTATTTTAGATCCAACTAATAATTAACCTGACTTTATGATACCATGACTATGAGGTTCAGTGTTTTCCAAATGCTTGAACTATATACTGGTACAACCATTAGTACATCCTGTCACAGCAGTAAAGAATTCCTCACACACGTTAGTGAACTTTTGAACTTTTTGTACAGTGTTTTATTTTCTCCTACCAATCATCAAAGTGAAACAAATGTTTGTTTCTTGTGAAGAAAGTCAGATATTATCTGTTCAAGACTCATACAACAGGTCTGAACTCTTAAATGAAATAAAATGAAACAAATTAAACTTTTAACAAATTTTCATAAATCATGTGTCTCTAAGGAACAAATCTGTTGGTACAAGTGGTTCTTGCATGAGGCCCAATGAAGAAGTGGGAAATACAGTTTATGTTGACCTGCTGGTTAGAAACTGATCATCCTGTAACTGATGTGCAAGTAAATAACTTTATTATGTTCCTTGTGTGCTTGGAGCTCAGAAGATTTTACTAAATGGTTACAAATATTTATGAATTTATTTCTTTTAATTTGCACTTTCATGTGTTTTATATTTGGGCTCAGTGCTACTTGATATACTGTATGTGCTCTAATGTTTCTGTTTCTTTTCTGTCACACAGCAGGATGCTTACATGGGTTTCTGATTTTTTATTCTGTAATCATTTTAATCTGGAAAGCATCATTCATATTGACATGTGCAACACATGCTTATTTTAAAAAAGATTAGTAATTTCATTTCAAATTCTGAAGGTAGCTATAATAAAGGCTGTAAATCCACCTTAAAAATATCGGAAGCTGTCTCCTAATACATTTTTCTTAGACCACAACTTGAAACTGTATATGTAGCATCCATGCGTTTTTTCCTTGTGAAGGTGTCATTTGTAGATCTAGTTTTTCTTCTCTAAACATTAAGACCCAAAGTGAGTCACAGTCAGTTTATGTTCAACAAAATTCAAGGCCCTCATTGCAGTCCTACTGCTCCCTCTAGTCATTAGGTCACTCCAACATTTCTACAGGTCAAAGGGAACAAAGAGCAAAAAGCAGAGATAAAATGGGTGAATAAAGAGGGACCTCAATATGAGTAAAGCTTTACAATGGTTTACATTTTTTTTTTTTTAGCAATATGTGAGAGATGTGTGAAAGACTGGGATTTGATGCTAGGACTCAACAGTTCAAGCAAGGCTTGAGCTTTGATAATATGGATGAAGGGATGTACGACCTTAAAATAGTTGAAAAAACATATAAATGTAAACATAGAAAATGTCTCTATAGTCTCTGTGCTTCAGACAGGTCAAGAAAATGTGAGCAGATTCAAATGAATGTCGTACAATCATTGGATGAATCAGGCTGTGGGGAGATGATCTCGACCAATGATATTGTTTGAGTTCTGGGGGCGGGTCCTCCCGGCGTGATTCATCCAATGACTGCGCAACATTCAATTGTTTGCATTTACGCGCACTTTGTTGATCTGCCTGAAGCGCAGAGACTACAGAGAGAAAATTTCTCTGGATAAAGTAACACAAGTCATTTCCCAAGACTGTTGTTTTAAAGATGATGATTCACATTCAGCTTTCAGTAAAGGTAAGGTAATCATTTTGTTTTTCTCTTTAACATGAAGTTTCGTATAAAGAGAGCTATAAACTGAACTTGTCATGAGTTGAGCTAACACCAAGGGCAGCAGAGAGGGAAAGTGAGATAGTAGCATTCAAGGCTAGCTACAACTTGACATAACTAAAGCGTTGATGTTGCATGAGTGCCACATTTTAAAATGTATGTGGAGTCAGCAGTGCTAATGTTAGCATTTGCTTTTTGTATGCATTAAGTAACATTAAGTCTGTGTGGCTTCAGATGACATAGCGTTATGCCAGTCCTAATGAAGCTATTAACGTTAGCCTTGAATCAGAATCTCATAGCAGTCATAGTAACGTTAAATAAATTACATTTGTCAGTTGACCATTTACATGTTTCAGCTCCTATTCTGTCCTGCAAACATTAAATAAAAGGCTGTGACAAGTTGTGACCAGAGAAAGACTTTAAGTGACAGCTAGTATGCTAGTGTTAATAAGTTTAGCCAGTTAGCTTGATAAGTTACTAATATTATTTATTAAAGAAACATCAGACCGCCAAGCTGCTCCTATTTACTGCTAGTAAATACGTTACCAGTAACCTGCTGTCTACCGACTAAGTTAGTGTTGGTGTGAAGAACACACAATGAAACACAATGCAGTAAGATTTACAGTGTGGTAGTTAAATGAGTGTGGTGTGTGTAAAGTGCTGTGTAAGTGTGTGTGTGTGTGTGTGTACTGTGCAGACAGGCAATTAGTGTTCATTTTTCATAAGCCTGGTTGTCTGGTGGAAAAACCTGTCTCGGAGCCTGCTGGTCCGGGCTTTGAGGCTTGGAAAATAATAGAACACCTCAAAATATGTATGTTTTAATGTAATGTTAGTATATCAATGTGTCACAAATTTATTGATAAAATAAGTATTTTCATCATGATAATTATTTGAACTTTGCATCCCCCAGCCTCTTCCTGAGTTGTTTTGCATCGCTGGCATGGTTTTCCCAGGCACAGCCTTCACATACGGCCTGCATGGTTATTTGAAGGTTCCGGGCCTCAACATCCCCATGGTCATACCCAGCCTCACCACCCTGCAGGAGGGCATTCTCAGCCAGGGGAAAGCCAAGTGGAGTTTAACCCTTAGATGCATAATTAGTTAAAAAATGACCCGGTGAGGTTGTTTTCTTGAAATATCTTCGTAATGAAAAATTGTTATCATTTCATATTCCAGGTATTCCTCAAAAAACATGTTTTTGATATGATGCCATTTACATTTTTAACTTACCTTTTATACATTTTAAGAAATTGTAGTTTTTGTATTACTACCCCAAGCTTCCATAAGTGGGTCAAAAATGACCCGCATGCATTTTCTATGGAATCCAATGGGAACCTTTGATTCTTATCAACTGTGGCTGTCAGGAATAAATTAACTGACAGACTATATCAGAAGTGTCACCCCTCAGGAAGATTATTTTACACAGCAAGAGCTGATACGTGTAAGTATTATCTTCATATAATATTGTGTGTGTGTCTTTCATGACTGTTATTATTTATCAACAAATTAGCCTACTTTATAACTAGCTAACACTAGCTAGCTAACTAAGATAGCTAACATTACTATACGTATTGTGTGTGTGTGTGTGTGTGTGTGTGCGTGCGTGCGTGTCATTCATGATTGTTGTGTGAAAGAGTATGTTATTATTATTCATCAACGAATTAGCCTACTTTATAACTAGCTAACACTAGCTAGCTAACTAAACTAGCTAACATTACTATATGTAGTGTGTGTGTGTGTGTGTGAGTGTATTTATTTATATAGCTACATATTGATCTATTGAAAACATTACTCTTATGTTTCCTCATCCAAGGTGTCATGGCTGCTAGATACACAGCTGAAATGGTCCTAGAGATGCTGGATGATGGAGAGGCAGTAACAGGGTTGGACTCCGAGTCTGAAATTTCTGATGATGAGGACCCAGACTATTGTCCAGGTGGCAGTGGCAGTCGTCCACCTGGAAATCCAACTGAACAGGATCAATCTGACTCAGTGAGCTGTTTTGGAGTCCTCTACATAATCCCATGTACAATGCCACTATGGCTGTTGGAAGATTTGAAGACATTCGCCGTACCTTGCACTTCGATGATAAGAGGACCAGAGCCGACTGGAAACAGACCATATGGCAGCCTTCCGCTATGTATGGGACCTGTTCCTGGTCAACTGCAGACAGCGATTCATCCCCAGTGATTGTGTCACTGTGGACAAACAGCTTGTGCCATTCAGGGGTAGGTGCAAGTTTCTACAGTACATGCCAAGCAAGCCTGCCAAGTACGGCCTAAAGATCTTCTGGGTTTGTGATGCACGCATCCCCTATGCAATAGATGGTATAGTTTACACAGGGCAACAACCAGGGGAAGAAGTTCAGAAGAATCTGGGGGAAAACATTGTCCAGCAGTTGTATAGTAGATTTAGAAACACAGGTCGCAACATCACCGTGGATAACTTTTTCACCAGTGTGCCTCTTGCGCAGCATCTCCTGGAGAAGGATCTCACTATTGTGGGATTATGTATTCTCTACGTCAGAACAAGCCAGACATCCCTCCTCGGATGAAGCCTTCCAAGTCCAGGGAGGTTCACAGCACAGAGTTTGGATTCAACGACAACCTTACCATGGTCAGCTATGTCAGAAAGAAAGGAAAAGCTGTTGTGCTCCTGAGCACGATGCACCACGACAAAGTAGTGGATGAAAATAGCAGAAAGAAAAAAACAGAAGTGATCACATTTTACAACAAGATGAAAGGAGGTGTAGACACCACTGACCAGATGGTTGACACAGAGGTGGCCCATGGTGCTGTGGTACAACATAATTGACATCGCCACCCTGAATGCCTACACCTTTTTCACGGCTCAGCACCCAGAATTCAAGAGCGGCATCACCAATGCATGACGGCTCTTCCTCAAAGAGCTGTCAAAGGAGCTTGTCACACCACACATGAGGAGTCAACTGGAAGGCTGCCCCCAACTGCAAGCCCCGATTATTGAAGCAATGGAAAGGTATGGGGTGACAAAAGCCACAACCCAGCCACAGGAAAGAAGCAGAGTCAACAATAGGTGTGGGAAATGCAATGTACCTGTGTGCAATGATCACAGCCAGAAACAGGTAGTTTGTCTGAACTGCATACAGTGATGAGACAAGAAGGCAAAACAGGGAAAAGAGAGAGGAACTGTCAATGACTGGACAGTTACACACATACATACACACAAACACACACACAGACAGACACACACACACACACACACACACACACACACACACACACACACACACACACACACAATGGATGTTCACATTTTTCTATTGCTGTTCTGGGTAATTTTCTTTTTCAAAAATGTTAAAAAGTGAAAAATAAAGATATTTCAACATGAAATCATTCTTGTGTGGTCCTAAATATAATACTAAATATTATACAAGTGATTATTCTTAACCAAAATGACAAAAATGGCATAAAAACACATTGATTCTAATATGGGTCATTTTTGACCCACTTATGGAAGAGTGTAGGGTCCAGTCACTCGTGCATCTAAGGGTTGAGGAACTGCTTCTGGGTGCTACACTGCATGACCCAGGCCTACTATCTGTTTACCAGGTGTGTGCACTAGCTCATTCATTATATAGATCAGTGGCTAAACCGCACTGTCACGCTGGAACTATTGCATGACATAGGGCTAGGTAGAGAGAGCGTGATGAAAACTGGAGGAAACTCGGATCATATCAACACTAACGCACCTCAGAAGCGCTGTGTGTAAGCATTTTGGATTTTACTCTATCAATGGCAAAATTATTGATAAAGATAAGGCTGTTTGCCGACTTTGTATGAAGCAACTACTTTACAGTAACGTTACCACAACAACAAATGGAGTGACCTGTTAGCTTCTCACCCAAGCGAGGCTAAAGAATCAGAGCACCAGCAGCTACACAACCTTGCCCAACTGTCTATTTTTTGCCTATAAATTACATAATGATAATGTTCTATATAATTTGAATGAATTCCATAGCACTGTGAATTCATTCAAAGTGACAGCCGTAGTGCGTATGCTGCACAGGAGTTGGACCTGCTTTTCTGCTGCTCTGTTCATTTAAGCTTCAAGTCTATTTTTTCCCAACCCTGCACTTCAGAAAGTGCAGGGTTGGGAAAGAAATCTATACATAATTATGTTAAACAAATTTTGGCCATCTGCACCAAGATTTCAGTTTCAATCGATAGGCTAGATGATCATTAATTTAGAGAATTTTCACTGTATTGATGATAGGGATTTAATCACATTATTTTATATATAATGTGTATATTTGTTGTTTGTTTTTTATTTTAAAGTTTGTTTTTTATTTTTGCAAGTCAAAAACTGAAAATCACTCTCTTGCCTAAAGCTTGTTAACTGGTTCCAAATGTAGAGACTACTACATCACTCCAAATTAAGCATCCCAACACAGGATATCAGTCTGTTTTACAAATGGTTTTAAGATTTTGTTGATCACATTTAAAGAACAGCTTGTTCTGACCCCAACCTTAATTTCAGACCATCTTAAACCCTTAATGTCCCTGCACTAAAAGAGGCAAACTTTGATCATGCTCAATTTCTGTTCAAGCAGCAAACTGCACTCCTTAAGAGCGCCAGCCTCATGGCTCCCCTCTGCCGCTGCTGTGAGGGTCTGAGGCAAAGTTGCCATTGTGCGTACATTGAAAAAAATACCGGCAACAACGTTGACACCTGTTGGTGTGCAGGTACTTTTAAGAGCATGATACATATTTTCTGCTTTTGTATTCTCAGGACAAGGCTTGTTGAGGCTCATTGCAGAGGATCATAGCCATCGTTGTAATTGTGAAAGGAAGTGGGTGACTTTCAACTTTCCTATGAACTTGGGGCTTTTTTAGCACGCAGATTCACCTATTTCCATGGCCAAGGAAAGTTCAATAAATATTTGTCAGAGGTTGGGGACTCGAGTCGCAAATTTGAGGACTCGCGACTTGGTTGACTAACACTTATAAGACTCGACTTGACTTTGACTTGAGGCAGATGACTCGAAAAGACTTGACAGTTTTTATTTAGCTGAATTGCCTATTTACATTATTGTAGATATTGAGCATGAACAGCTAACGTTTTGAGACATGAAAGGGTGGCTTCTAGTGAAGTGTGTGCAACCCAGGCTTTGAAAACAGTGTCTAGCAAGACCTAGAAAACAATGCAAGACAGGATTGAGCTCAAAGCTTGTTGAAAGCATTTTCCCATACCTGCGCTGATTTTCTCTCAAGCTTAATATTACCAGACTGTTTCTGATTCAGACAAGACAGCTTATGAATATACAGCTTTTCATGACAGAGCTTCACTGTTCTGTTCGCAGTCCCTCACTACTTCAAAGTCAATGTAACTCAACCACAGCAGAATGGTCTCTTTCTCTTTAATCAACCGTGTGACAAATGCAATCCTTCAAGATCAGGCAAACATGGTATTTTTCCTTTATGATGCTTGATGTTTGAATAATTCCAGTGTTCTAAATTAATGGATGTATTAGTCTACACAATCCACAGCAGAAAAAAGTAATCATCAGATTCGTTGTGCAAGAGCCAAATGCGGGTAGATTTTCCATTTGGTGAGTAAATATACCAAAGTAGTCATGTGTTGCAGACAGAGCCTCAGGCTGTAGTATATCTTGCAGTTTTTTTTTTATTTGTGCACTTTACAACCACAACAAAGCAGACTGTGTAGCTTACAGTCCATCAGAATATCTTTGCTGCTGTTAAAACCCATTAGCTTTGTGCTAACTACTGCAACTGGAGGAAGTTCCTCTTCTTCTACTACTTCTGCTTCAAAACTCTCACCTTATTAAAAGGCACAACCTGGTGGCAGAATGGCAGAAGTCATACAACATATCCACACACATTAATACTGCATAAAATACAAAATGATGAACCCTAGATCCTGGAAAACATGTTGGATCAGATTATTTATTTTTGTTCCAATAGTTAATTGATGTGAAGTTAATTTATAAAGTTAATCAACCTGCATGATGTTCTTTAGTTTTATGTTGACATTCCAAATTGTAGTTGATTTACCCCCCCCCCCCCCCCCCCAAAACAACAACAACAACAACAACAACAACAACAACAACAACAAAAAACAAGGTATGAACTGAACCATAAATAGTTGTCTTCATGAATCCTAACCATAGCCATCCCTAGTTGTAGAGACTAACTAAGATGTGCAGTTCTCTCATGACATGGCTTGCCATTGTAACCTTTTCTCTTGTGGTTTAAGTGCTTCTTTCATGGTGACTGACTTGTGACTTAATTGACTTTTCTTGCTTGACATTTAGCATTGACTTGACTTGGCTTACTTGAGTCTAAGTCACAGTGAGAGTCACAGTGATTTAAGACTTGCTTGAGCTTTTAAGGTTAAGACTTGAGACTTGCTTGTGACTTGCACATGTGTAACTTACTCCCACTTCTGATATTTGTGAACATGAACTACTTTCTCCCAAAGCCACAAACCAGAGACGTAAGACTCAAATTTGTGATGCCATCCGCAATAAAGTCTGGAGCTGCTTCATATACAATGAATGTGAGACTAATTTTGTAGTAATTTTTTAATACCCAAATAAGCTTTAGTCTATAGTAAACTTTCATATCTGAAACATAAAATTTACCCGTATACTAGGCTTGGGCAATGTCTACAGAATTACTTTGTAAAGCAAGCAGTAAAAGTAATTTATGATATATTCTGGTTATTAAACATCTTGAAATCTCATACATCTCAAATGGGGATCTGTATTGAATGGATTGCACAATATTGTAAAATGATTTTGTACATTCAGAACTCCATGTATTAATGTGAAATGTCTGCAGATATATTGGGGAGTTGCTTGCAATTACTGTCATATTATGTTTATATAAAGTAAACCCTATCCATTAATGGGAAAAGCCAGTAAATATATTGGAGAGTTGATTTTAATTACCGTCAAAAAATGTTTAAATAATGTATACTCCATACATTTATGGGAGAAGCCTGAAAATATATTGGAGAGCTGTTTGTAATTACTGTTAAATAATGTTTATATAAAGTTAACCTCATACATTAATGGGGAAATGTATGTAGATATATTTGATAGTTGCTTTTAAATACTATCAAATAATGTTAGTAAAGTAATGATTATTAAAATTATGTTTTGTAAACTATTATCACATGATCTTATTGTTTTGTACAGTATAAAACCAACATTTACCAGGGATCTACTGTAAATAGATTGGATAATCACATAAAATAAAAGCTTAAAGCTCTCAAGATACTATTAATGGGTGTTAAAGGAGGGTAATTTGAATGTAATTTTACATAATTTTTCTGTTTTACATCCAGAAATCTGTACTGGAGTTCTTGTGGATGGATTGGATAATCCTATGAATTTACCAAAGATTACTGTATGAAAAGAAGAGTCTTCATTTAAATTAGGTAATTTTAAGGTAGTTCTGCAATCTTTTCCATTTTTTGTGCAGATTTATACATTTGTTTAACATTCTAGCAATGTTTTATAATAAGATTTTATTTTATAATGGTTGGACTGTAAAAATGTAGACAATGTCCAAAGTAAATATCTGTATTTTAAAAATAAATCTCTGTAGAATAACTTAAGTTTTTTTTACTGTTATTTGACGGTAAGTGTTTGGCAACTTTTGCTGCCAGACTTTTTACCATTTTTTATGATTTTTTTTTTACAGTGTGGGAGCCAGTCCCCACACTCTGCACACAGGTGATCTGCATAAACCCTCCAATCAACCCAGACATGGAACTATCCGAATTCGGAACGGGGAGACAGTGAAATGATAGCAAGTCCCACAAATGGATGACTGCTACACATTTAAGAGGCTGCTACAAGGTAATGAATGAGATTTATGGTTGAAAAATGACATGAGCCCCATTTTGATGAAAAGTTCCAGGTACTTTGGACTCAGAGGAGCTAAACTGGGAACTTTAAGTCCCTGCTGTGCATCCTGTTTGCGTTTCCACCGCATCTGAGGAACCAGGTAGATCATGCAAATTAGACCCATGAGGAATTTAAAAATGACAGCTGTTCTTGAAACACAGGATTCACACAAAACACAGATTTTTTTGTATTGATATGTTTATTTGAAATATACAAAGTATAAGACAAATGAATAGCAAATGCAAATGAATAGAAGTAGTATTAGGATGACCAATTTGCATCTTCTGTTGGTATATTTAACATCTCATTTAAGATGTCATCAGGCCTGCATGCTTTTTTGTGTTGCAGAACCTTCAGTTTGTCTTCCAGTTCCAATTCTGTGATGGGGTGATCCAGTGGGGTCTGATAATTCTCAAGAACTCTTTCAAGATCTTTCAGTTATCCTGAAATCTGTTCTTGAGCTTAATTGTTTGGAGGTTTTCTATAGAGATCTTCTAAATGATTTTTCCATGTATCTCCATTTTAAATGGACTATTTGTTGTAATGTTTCTTGGCAAATAAGTTCCCATTTTCCCAAAATTTATTTGACCCCAGAGACTCTTCAATTAATTGTAATTGGTTTTGTAGATATCGTTCATTTGCTCTCAATGTGTTTTTATATTGTTTTGGAGTCTCACAATAACTAAGGTGGAGCTTCTGGCTGCCTGGATTGTTTTTGGTTTGAGACTTTTCTTCCTAATGGATCTGCAGTCTGAATCAAATCAACTTTATTTATTCATTTTCTTTGGTTGTTTTGTTTTTCATTTTAAGTTTGATAATGAGGCCCGATGATCAAATATGTGGTTAATGTTTACCAGACACAGCTCTACACCTTCTGTATTCTTGAGGATAGATCTGGACCAGAAGGGAGCCTAAAAGAGACTGGATTTCTAGACTGACCGTTGCTTCCTGGTACTGCTCCCGGCTGTTTTGTGCCCATCTGTATCACTTCTTTATTTTGTACAGATAGAGATCACAACCTCCAGCTGATGAGAGAAGAAGAAACAACAAAGGTCATAAAACTTTTATAAAAATTACAAAGCATCAAGCATGAAGCAAAAAAGAAACCTCTTGAAGTGCAAATTGTTCCCAGTAAAGCAGCACTGTTTTAACTTCCAGCTGACAGTTATTGAACTGGTGAAAATGTGTCACATGATGTTACATATGTAACTGACATACATGTTGCCTGAAGAAAAGCACAGAGGCTGAAACATGTTGCAGTTAAACAGCTGCTATGAGACTCTGTAGTGTTCTCTCTCTGCTTACTGCTGCTTGTTTTTCAGAACCAGTTCAGCCAATCAGATGTCACCATGTTTTACCTGTCACGGCTTCTCAGTCTCTTCTGTTTTTCATGCAGCATTTATTTCTAACTTGGCGAACACACACACAGTGAGGTGCAGATCAGTGTGAGCTTTATTCCATCAAAATTAAAAGATGTGGTTCAACTCTTCTCCAATACACCGTGATTTACTCATCAAATGTTTTCAGCTATCTCGCCATCATCAGCCCTGTTGCCTTGCTCTGATGACGAAAATGTTTGGTGAACATATCATGATGATCTGGAGAAAAGTTGTACGACATCTTTTAACATTGATGGATATTTAGTATTTAAACAGTCATCTACAATGCTTTAAAGCACTTAATAGCCATAATTATCTTTATCTTTATGGGAGTAATCTTTGATAAGGATATGTCCTTTAACTCCCACATAAATCAAATCTCAAAGACTGCCTTTTTTCACTTACATAATATCGCAAAAATCAGGCACATCCTGTCCCAAAAAGATGCAGAAAAACTAGTCCACGCATTTGTTACCTATAGGCTGGATTATTGCAATTCCTTATTATCAGGCTGCCCTAACAAGTCTCTAAAGACTCCCCAGCTGGTCCAGAATGCAGCTGCACGTGTTCTAGCTAAAACTAGAAAAAGAGACCACATTTCTCCCATTTTAGCTCTGCTACATTGGCTTTCTGTAAAATCTAGAATAGAATTTAAAATACTTCTCCTAACTTACAAAGCCCTTAATGGTCAGGCACCATCATATCTTGAAGAGCTCATAGTACCGTATTATCCCACTAGAACACTGTGCTCCCAGTATGCAGCTTACTGGTGGTTCCCACAGTCTTTAAAAGTAGAATGGGAGGCCGAGCCTTCAGCTAACACGCTCCTCTCCTGTGGAACCATCTACCAGATTCGGTCCGGGGTGCAGACACCCTCTCTGTGTTTAAGAGTAGGCTTAAAACTTTCCTTTTTGATAAAGCTTATAGTTAGAGCCGACCAGGCTCACCTTGGATCAGCCCTTAGTTATGCTGCTATAGGCCTAGACTGCTGGGGGACTTCCCATGATGCACTGAGCTCCTCTCTCCATCTGTATGCATTCATGTAACATCAATGCATGTCACTAACTTTGCTTCTTCCCCGGAGTTTTTTGTGCTTTCTCATCTCGTAGGAAATCCTGGGTTCTGGGCCGAGCCTTCGCGGTCCTTCGCAGTCCTGATGGTATCCTTCCCTGGCTATTGTTACTGCTGTTGCTACTTATACTTATTGTTATTGTTATGATTGTTGTTATTCTGTCCTCTTTCCTCCCCCTTTCCCTGTGTCTTTCTCTCTCTCAACCCAACCGGTCAAAGCAGATGGCCGCCCACCAAGAGCCAGGTTCTGCTTGAGGTTTCTACCCGTTAAAGGGTAGTTTTGTTGTGATTTGGCGCTATATAAATAAAAATTGATTGATTAATTGAATTACTGACTTTGAAAATATTGTCCTGGTATGAATCTAAAGCCTGCAGGTGTTACGCCCCTGAAACGGGGAGAAATAATCACAAGAGTGATACGGTAATGTTTCTTCAGTGAGAGCGTTTACTCGAATGAATAATTGAACATATACACAATCTACAAATAAACATACCCTGCTTAACAGGCTGGTTACAGTAGCGTACATACCCTATTCAAGTTACACAAATATACAGTATTTCTTTGAGACATTCCTATTCTCTCTACTGTTACTGGTAAATAATTTACTGCTGTAACTCAGTAACCTCTCATAACCTTATAAAAGTTACTAAATAGACAATATAGAAAAACTGTGTAAAATACATCTACATATGTAGACAATTGGATTCACAAAATGGCGGAAGCAATTGGCGTAGTTACGGGTTGAACTCTGCTAACAAGCGGGAGCTAGCTCGCCAGACACTTTAACATACTCGGCAAACTTTACTTTAACTCACTTGAAATGTTACACATACATTCACTTGACACTCAAACATATTAGAAAAATTACTACAACCACCTTAATAGTGTCAAATGCCGACAACATACCTGAAACGGGGAGAAATAATCACAAGAGTGATACGGTAGTGTTTTTTCAGTGAGAGCGTTTACTCGAATGAAGAAAACACCGCGAGTTCCCCTGGATACGTGGGTGGAGACAAAAGCAATCGATCTCACGCTAGTAGATTAAGACTACTTTGCGGATCACTGATAATACCATTATAGCTGAACCTCTGACAATAAAGGATGAAATGAACAATGAATTAATTAAAGACCTTTTAAAATTTTAACCTCTTTTGACATAATGAATTCCTACTTTTTCTTTAAACCATTTTAAACACATCTTATAAATTGTTTCTCATGACTATGATCTTTTTAACCTTTTTAACTGTCCTTTTTAAGCTTGTATGGCCCTTTTAGTGTATCATTATTTTAACTTATCACACAGGCCCAGGTGTGTGATATATGCAACATAAAAATACTCAACTTTCTGTTCAGTATCTCAGTTGCTGTTTGGTGCAGTCTCACTTTAAAAGCTCAGCTCTAGTTGGTACCAATGCTCAGTACAGAATATCTGGTAATCTGAGTGTTTCATGGACCTAAACAAACAATCACGTCCAGAGTTGTGTGTGTTCTTGTGTTGTGTGTTATCTTCATGCCTCACTTACATTGTTTTCCTAATGTAGTCTGCTACAGTGTCCACCACCAAACCAGGAGAGATTGATGACCACGACTTCCTCCAGTTTTCCAGAAAACAAGCTCTGGCTTTCTGCTCACTGGCCTCAGTTCTGATCTTCATCTCAACTGAATTAAAATAAAACAAAGCCAAATTAGTCAATATGACCACTTCTTACATACTGCATGTTATAGTGAGTGTGTGCACCTGCAGGAGATGTGCTGTCCTCTCCAGCTGATGTTGTAGTGGGGAAACATTAAAAACCAAACGCGCCGTCTCCTACATCCTTCCTCTACATGGCTTCTCAGGTTCCTCTGCAAACAGTGATGCACATCAGTATCAGATGTTTTTGGTTTGAAACTTTAACACAAAAGAAGAATCTGTTTTTCCCTTTTTCAAACTTGACTTTGGCTCTTTTTGTTCTTTTAACAGCATTAAATATTGTAAGTAGGGGAGACCAGGGACAGTTGTAACACTTTTGGCAATTTTCTTGATAAATCAAAAAACATTTACACTGGAATAGTCCATTTGACATATTATAAACTTCAAATGTGTCAGCTACTGAAACAATGTATTTAAATGGTTTTATGAAATATGTACAGCTTGCAAAATTGATTTAAATACAGTCAGTCCACTGTCACAACTGCCCCAGTACATACCAGGGACGATTGTAACATGTCTAAAATATACATAATTAATCAATCAAATACTCAAAATGAAAAAGTTATTAATATAAAAGTAGTAAATCTACATATAGCCTAAGCATTATCTAGCTTAATATGTAACCTACCTCCTTTGGGCTCAACCCATAATACTAATCAGCTGCCTCTGTCAGGTAGTCTCTCAGACAGATTTCCTGTTCTGTGGAGGAAACCTTCTTGGAGATCCAGTACCTTACTCTGGGAAGTGATTTGGATCCCTAGCACTCCAGGCTCTGCCTCTTATTGTGAAAACGGTACAAATTAAAGGAAAAACCAACATAAAGTGTCTTAGTAAGGTGTTGGACCACCAGAACAGCATTAGATCATTGATTCTACAGTCTCTGAACTCTACTGGAGGGATCAACATCATATTTCATAAAGATATTCCCCCATTTGGTGTTGTGATGATGGTGGTGGAGAGCGCTGTCTAACATGTCAGTCCTAAATCTCTCATAGGTTCAACTGGGTTGAGATCTGGTGACTGTGAAGGTCATAGCATCTGATTCACATCATTTAATACTCATCAAACCATCAGTGACCCCTCGTGTCCTGTGAATTGGGACATTGTCATCCTGGAAGAGACCACTCCCATCAGGATAGAAATGTTTCATCATAGGGTGAAGCTGATCACTCACAACTACTTTGTATTGATTAGCAGTGATTCTTCCCTCTAAGAGGACAAGTGGACCCAAACCATGCCAGCAAAATGCCCCCAAAGCATAACAGATCCACCAGACCCCCTCACTGTAGGGGTCAAACATTCAGACCTGGACCAGTTTTTCCTTTAATTTGTCACCTGTCTGTTTACATTAAGGTACATTTATATACATATTCTTTCTGTAGTTAACACTCAAAGATCACAGTTTAATCTTTACTGAAAATGTTTAAGTAACATGTTGAACAACAAGACACAAACATATGGTTTTACTTAAAAGTTCTAGTTTCACTTCTGTGCTCTACAGTAGTTAGTTTTAGAGAAAAAAGTAAAATTACAAGAAAAAAGTGACAATGAGAATGAAGTCAGATGGAGCTTTAGTCACTGTGTTGGTCTGAATTGTTGAAACTTGCACTTAATTCCTTAATACTGAGACATTTTTTAAATTATGAAAATTATGAAATATTAGGACCTTTATCCCTGATTTTCCTTCTTTCCAACTCACACTTATTCTCAGTCAGCCTCGGTTCAAAAGAAATGCAATTACTGACCTGCCGTATATAAACTCGCTCTGGTTTATTGTGTACATGTCCTCAGAGACGTACCTGCACAGGTGATCAGAAACCTGGAAAATATTAGAATCATTGTCTGATGATCTATATAAACATAATCAGAATGTACATGTTGTGGGTGAGGACAGAGGCTGCAGCTGTAAAAAGTTTCAACAGTTTGCCTGTATGACGACTCTGCACATATGAAATTACTGAGGTGGACCATAAATCTAATCTATCAAGTGTTTATTTTATATGATAAAGAATTAATTATTGAATAACTAACAGTCACTAATGTTAAATCTGTGTTTTGAAATCAAATAGCACTGAACTGTAGGAAGTAATGATGGGAATATGTTTTAATGCTCCGTTAAAAGATGCTGAAAATGAAAATAAAAAGTGTCTTTACATTATGAAGATGCCCTTTCAATGACACTGTGTACAGCTTAAGAAAGACTGGACTAAAAGTGCATACAAGAGACTCATTTCTGTGGTGCGTTCACGTGCTAGTGTGATAACTATTAACAGTAAAGAGTTAAAGTTACCTTTAACTTCCTTTAGAGTTTAAAACTTAAAAAGGAACATATAAATGTGGTCACTTCATCAAATAAAAAGGCTGCTGTTCTTCAGCATTGTGTCAAAACTCAAAAGACAAGTTACTGTAAAGTTTAGTCCTGGGTGCATCCAGCAGCTGGTGGACATTCAAAACACCTGAATAGTCAAAAGAAATACACTGAAAATCCAGTTCAGCTTTATTTACCACCATCAGGCCTGAATTATATCTGTCTTTATATCTGACAACATGTCTTACATAGGAAACAGGTGAGACAGGCTGTGGATATCAGGAGGTGTGTGTTAATAATAATCAATCAATCAACAATTAATCAAAAAACAACAAAGGTGAACTGAAACTGACCACTAATTTGAATGACACTTGACCTGCAGGCTGACTGCTGAAATCTTTGCTGAAAGATATAAAAAAAATATTATCTGGAAAGTAGCTGCAATACTGCATCATTACACACGGTGGAGCTGCAACACAAAAATACTGCAGCGCCTGTAATCTGTACAGGAGTTCAGCCAGCAGTGCTGGAAAGTAACTAAGTACGTTTACTCAAGTAATGTGTCCTAAAACCTGACTGAAACATTTCTAATTTAGTGTTTGAGTTTAAAAACGTACTTAATTGATTAAAAACTAGTTTCTCTAGAGTTTTGCTTAAAAAAGGGAGATTTGACATTGTTCCAAAAATTGCTGGGTGTTAAAATATCCAGGTTCCCTTTCTTTAAGAGGTTTTACTAGAGCAGTTTTAAATCAGTGGGGAATACACTAAGCTGTAGGGAGTGATTTACTATGACAAGGATGTATTCAGATACAAAATTTAAATAGGTTTAAAAAGAGAGGCAGGAATTTAATTAAGGGAACACGTGGACGGCTTCAGTTCTGTTACTATTTCCCTGAGAGTTTCAGCATCAACAAGGTTAAAACTTGTCATCACTCTGTACAGAGGATATGGGTAAAAGTGTAGTCTGTAATTCTGCTGGCAGGAACCAGATCTAATGTTATTATTATTATTGTCTGTCCTATCTGTTCAGAGATTTTCTGTGAATTATCCACAGTAACGTGCAAACTGTCTAGTTAGTTTTGAAATGTGATTTTTTTGTGAATGCTGCTGTGAGTATCACACGTTAAGAATTTAAAAATGAATTTAGAGTCTAATGTGAACCAAAACAAATAAAAAGCAAAAAAAAAAAAAAAAAAAGGTTAATTGAATAAAACAACAATAAAAGATGGATAGTTAAGATAATACAGATAATACAAGCAATAAATAAAATTATGGAAAAAATAGATTACAGTAAAACAGTAAAATCTTGATAAAATAAAATAGAATAACATAAATCATAATGATGATGATAAATAAGTATAAATAATAAAACAATAAAATGACAAAACACTACATGAAAGCCAGACTAAATAGATGGATTTTAGTATTTTCAGCTGCTCTCAGATCCTCTGAAGGTTTTGGTTCAGCTTTGAGAAGCAGCTAAAAGAGAAGAACCGGAGGATCTGAGGGGCCTTCCTGGTTCATAAACATAAAGCATTTCTCAGAGGTAGTCTGGTGCGAGGCCATCAAGTACCTTATAAACTAATGAAAGAATTTTAAAATCAATACCAAAACTAACAGGTAACCAGTGTAAAGACTTTAAAATAGGTATAATGTGTCCTCCTGGTCTTAATCAGCACTCCTGCAGCAGAATTTTGAATTAATTGTAGCTGATTAATTGTATTCTTCAGTAGACCAGAAAGGAGAGCGTTACAGCCGTCTAGCCTGCTGGTTATAAAGGGTCTTTCTGTGTTGCTCAGAGAGAGAAATGGCCTCGCTGTGGAGAAGTTCTTCAAATGATAAAATGCTGTTTTAAAATTGATCCCTGTGTTGCCCCTCAGGTAACCTCATAGTGTTTAGAGGAGTGGTCATCTATAGAGACAAAACATTTTCTCCTGCAAAGATATGAAGTGTAGGAGAATGAGTGGCAGGTCGCTGTGACTTGTACCGATGCCAAACATGTCAGCCCACAAAACCAAACAAGAAACATCTGGAATATTGGGAAAGGGGCGAAGTACCACACACACACACACACAGTGCAGAGACGACCATTCAAATTTGGTCAAAGTCCAAGATAAGTGAAATTGAGAGATGTTCCATTCTTCTTCTGGATTTGCGATAGCCAAAGAGTCTGGTAAACAGGATGAAACTTGTCACGCAACACAAACACATACACACACACAGCCTGTCGTCAGTTTAAAAAGGCATGTCACGTAAGATATCTCTGACTACGTTGTTAGTAGGGCCGCTGTGAATAAAGAGATTCCCCATCTGACACCTGTGTCTCGACCATCTGATCCCTCTGTTATCCTCCTCTTTCTGCCACAACAGAAGTAAACCAGTTAAAAACTATTCCAGACAGCCCAACATGCTCACTTAATCTATCTAAAAGAATCTGGTGGTCCTCAGTATCAAAGGCAGCTCTCAGGTCAAGTAGCATCCAGAAACCTTTATCAGGTCTTTCTCTGTGCTGTAATGTGTCCTAAAACCTGACTGAAACATTTCTAATTTAGCATTTGAGTTTAAAAGCGTACTTAATTGATTAAAAACTAGTTTCTCTAGAGTTTTGCTTAAAAAAGGGAGATTTGAAATTGTTCTAAAAATTGCTGGGTGTTAAAATATCCAAATATCCAAAGAGTGTCTGACATCAGAGACAGCACAGTATTTGACATGTATTAATGGTCAAATCAAGTGATCAAGTGATTATTGACCAAAGTTTCAGTCTTTCTTTAGAGTCTAATGTGCACCAAAACAACTAAAAAGCAACAAAAAAAAGGTTAATTGAATAAAACAACAATAAAAGATGGATAGTTAAGATAATACAGATAATACAAGCAATAAATAAAATTATGGAAAAAATAGATTACAGTAAAACAGTAAAATCTTGATAAAATAAAATAGAATAAAATAAATCATAATGATGATGATAAATAAGTATAAATAATAAAACAATAAAATGACAAAACACTACATGAAAGCCAGACTAAATAGATGGATTTTAGTATTTTCAGCTGCTCTCAGATCCTCTGAAGGTTTTGGTTCTGCTTTGAGAAGCAGCTAAAAGAGAAGAACCGGAGGATCTGAGGGGCCTTCCTGGTTCATAAACATAAAGCATTTCTCAGAGGTAGTCTGGTGCGAGGCCATCAAGTACCTTATAAACTAATGAAAGAATTTTAAAATCAATACCAAAACTAACAGGTAACCAGTGTAAAGACTTTAAAATAGGTATAATGTGTCCTCCTGGTCTTAATCAGCACTCCTGCAGCAGAATTTTGAATTAATTGTAGCTGATTAATTGTATTCTTCAGTAGACCAGAAAGGAGAGCGTTACAGCCGTCTAGCCTGCTGGTTATAAAGGGTCTTTCTGTGTTGCTCAGAGAGAGAAATGGCCTCGCTGTGGAGAAGTTCTTCAAATGATAAAATGCTGTTTTAAAATTGATCCCTGTGGTGCCCCTCAGGTAACCTCATAGTGTTTAGAGGAGTGGTCATCTATAGAGACAAAACATTTTCTCCTGCAAAGATATGAAGTGTAGGAGAATGAGTGGCAGGTCGCTGTGACTTGTACCGATGCCAAACACGTCAGTCCACAAAACCAAACAAGAAACATCTGGAATATTGGGAAAGGGGCGAAGTACCACACATACACACACACAGTGCAGAGACGACCATTCAAATTTGGTCAAAGTCCAAGATAAGTGAAATTGATAAATGTTCCATCCTTCTCCTGGATTTGCGATAACCAAAGAGTCTGGTAAACAGGATGAAACTTGTCACGCAACACAAACACATACACACACACAGCCTGTCTTCAGTTTAAAAAGGCATGTCACGTAAGATATCTCTGACTACGTTGTTAGTAGGGCCGCTGTGAATAAAGAGATTCCCCATCTGACACCTGTGTCTCGACCATCTGATCCCTCTGTTATCCTCCTCTTTCTGCCACAACAGAAGTAAACCAGTTAAAAACTATTCCAGACAGCCCAACATGCTCACTTAATCTATCTAAAAGAATCTGGTGGTCCTCAGTATCAAAGGCAGCTCTCAGGTCAAGTAGCATCCAGAAACCTTTATCAGGTCTTTCTCTGTGCTGTAATGTGTCCTAAAACCTGACTGAAACATTTCTAATTTAGCATTTGAGTTTAAAAGCGTACTTAATTGATTAAAAACTAGTTTCTCTAGAGTTTTGCTTAAAAAAGGGAGATTTGAAATTGTTCTAAAAATTGCTGGGTGTTAAAATATCCAAATATCCAAAGAGTGTCTGACATCAGAGACAGCACAGTATTTGACATGTATTAATGGTCAAATCAAGTGATCAAGTGATTATTGACCAAAGTTTCAGTCTTTCTTTAGAGTCTAATGTGCACCAAAGCAACTAAAAAGCAAAAAAAAAAGGTTAATTGAATAAAACAACAATAAAAGATGGATAGTTAAGATAATACAGATAATACAAGCAATAAATAAAATTATGGAAAAAATAGATTACAGTAAAACAGTAAAATCTTGATAAAATAAAATAGAATAACATAAATCATAATGATGATGATAAATAAGTATAAATAATAAAACAATAAAATGATAAAACACTACATGAAAGCCAGACTAAATAGATGGATTTTAGTATTTTCAGCTGCTCTCAGATCCTCTGAAGGTTTTGGTTCTGCTTTGAGAAGCAGCTAAAAGAGAAGAACCGGAGGATCTGAGGGGCCTTCCTGGTTCATAAACATAAAGCATTTCTCAGAGGTAGTCTGGTGCGAGGCCATCAAGTACCTTATAAACTAATGAAAGAATTTTAAAATCAATACCAAAACTAACAGGTAACCAGTGTAAAGACTTTAAAATAGGTATAATGTGTCCTCCTGGTCTTAATCAGCACTCCTGCAGCAGAATTTTGAATTAATTGTAGCTGATTAATTGTATTCTTCAGTAGACCAGAAAGGAGAGCGTTACAGCCGTCTAGCCTGCTGGTTATAAAGGGTCTTTCTGTGTTGCTCAGAGAGAGAAATGGCCTCGCTGTGGAGAAGTTCTTCAAATGATAAAATGCTGTTTTAAAATTGATCCCTGTGGTGCCCCTCAGGTAACTTCATAGTGTTTAGAGGAGTGGTCATCTATAGAGACAAAACATTTTGTCCTGCAAAGATATGAAGTGTAGGAGAATGAGTGCCAGGTCGCTGTGACTTGTACCGATGCCAAACATGTCAGCCCACAAAACCAAACAGGAAACATCTGGAATATTGGGAAAGGGGCGAAGTACCACACAGTGCAGAGACGCCCATTCAAATTTGGTCAACGTCCAAGATAAGTGAAATTGAGAGATGTTCCATTCTTCTTCTGGATTTGCGATAGCCAAAGAGTCTGGTAAACAGGATGAAACTTGTCACGCAACACAAACACATACACACACACAGCCTGTCGTCAGTTTAAAAAGGCATGTCACGTAAGATATCTCTGACTACGTTGTTAGTAGGGCCGCTGTGAATAAAGAGATTCCCCATCTGACACCTGTGTCTCGACCATCTGATCCCTCTGTTATCCTCCTCTTTCTGCCACAACAGAAGTAAACCAGTTAAAAACTATTCCAGACAGCCCAACATGCTCACTTAATCTATCTAAAAGAATCTGGTGGTCCTCAGTATCAAAGGCAGCTCTCAGGTCAAGTAGCATCCAGAAACCTTTATCAGGTCTTTCTCTGTGCTGTAATGTGTCCTAAAACCTGACTGAAACATTTCTAATTTAGCATTTGAGTTTAAAAGCGTACTTAATTGATTAAAAACTAGTTTCTCTAGAGTTTTGCTTAAAAAGGGGAGATTTGAAATTGTTCTAAAAATTGCTGGGTGTTAAAATATCCAAATATCCAAAGAGTGTCTGACATCAGAGACAGCACAGTATTTGACATGTATTAATGGTCAAATCAAGTGATCAAGTGATTATTGACCAAAGTTTCAGTCTTTCTTTAGAGTCTAATGTGCACCAAAACAACTAAAAAGCAACAAAAAAAAGGTTAATTGAATAAAACAACAATAAAAGATGGATAGTTAAGATAATACAGATAATACAAGCAATAAATAAAATTATGGAAAAAATAGATTACAGTAAAACAGTAAAATCTTTCAGATACAGAATTTAAATAGGTTTAAAAAGAGAGGCAGGAATTTAATTAAGGGAACACGTGGACAGCTTCAGTTCTGTTACTATTTCCCTGAGAGTTTCAGCATCAACAAGATTAAAACTTGTCATCACTCTGTACAGAGGATATGGGTAAAAGTGTAGTCTGTAATTCTGCTGGCGGGAACCAGATCGAATGTTATTATTATTATTGTCTGTCCTATCTGTTCAGAGATTTTCTGTGAATTATCCACAGTAACGTGCAAACTGTGTGGTTAGTTTTGAAATGTGATTTTTTTGTGAATGCTGCTGTGAGTACCACACGTTGAATTCAATCAAGATCCGGCAGCAGAAATATTAGAGACACGTTTCCAAAAACACAGCAAATTAAAACCAAAATAATCTGCATGTTTACATATTCTAGGAGGTTTTCGGTGTACCAGTCCTCTGACAAACTGAACCAGTGCACATCAGCAGATGCTCTGTTAATTTTGCACTAAACTATATTATTCATTAAATTAGCAGAAGATTAAAGGCTAACCTTTGAATGAAAACATATTTTCAGCACTGATTCACCATTTGAAGAGCAAAGCACAGTAATACAACACCGAGCAGTTCAGCCTCAGTGTCAAATCTACACTTTATTGCAGCTTGAAAATGAAGAGGTCATATTCCAAAGAGTGTCTGACATCAGAGACAGCAGAGTATTTGACATGTATTAATGGTCAAATCAAGTGATTATCGACCAAAGTTTCTGTCTTTTTGGTACAAAATTCTTTGTATTTTCCTGGACAGTGTTTGGTTGCTGAGCTTTGGTGGAAGGATTGTAACACTAAGAGGGAATTTCATGGTAAAAAAGACTGTAAGTAGATGGTCCCCCTTGTCAGTTTTAGAAAAAACCCTGTTTGTTTAATCCAAACTATTGTTGTATTTAAAAGAAATAATACCAACCTATATTGGTATTAATCCCAGTAAACCTGTGGAAAGTGTGAGACTTTCAAATGTCTTTTACTAACCTATACAGTAGAACCTTTAGTTCCAAACAGTTTGTTAATGGTGAAACTTTTAACGTTATTCAGATCAGATTGGCACATCTGTTTGTTTCACATGCTGAGGCTGAGGCATCGTCAGCAGAGGTGTATTTGAGTATCTGTGGAGTCTGCATTTACTGAACATCTCTCTCAAAATCAATAAAACATGTAACATATCCAGCCTGTTCTTGTCTGCTGTGTAAATGTACCGTCTGACATGTTTAAATCGATCAATCGATCAATCAAAGTTTATTTATATAGAACTTTTCCATCAAATCAAATGCAAATCAAAATAAATAAATTATATTATTATTATAAATGAAAAGAAATAAATCATGATAATAATGATATTTTGTTTTAATGTAATGAACAATAAAACATGAAATGTCCTTCTGGACTCATGATAACTTATTCTAACCAGTAAAACGTCTCACTGAGACTAAAAATGTCATTTACAGGAGTAACCTGCCAAGATATCAACAGCACATAAAACATAAAGGTTATGAAAAAATATAACACAAGCAGGAAGAGAGGATCAGTACTTAAATCACTGCAGAGACACTGGGTGTATTACACTACTTGCTTTTATTGGTAAATGTAATGTTTATTTATCTCATTCCATCACAGTTTACAAAGGTTAACAAAGAAAGAAGGAACAATTTCACCAGTAGAGAAATATTTGGCTTATTTGACAAACTAAACAAACATAACATTAAAATAAAGTCGGTTAAATAGTGATTATTAAGAAGCAAAGTGAGAGAAAAACCAAACATGAAATTCATAACTGACAAATCATTTCAAATTAAACAATCAGACAATTCAAGCTGTTGAATCATTTTACAGTCTAACCTGTTTATATCTATATACAAAGAAATCACATCCAACACTTAATTGAGCTGGTCTGATACATGCACACTTATTGATTCTGCTGTTTATTTAACATCTCGTCCACTTTCTGCATGAGCTTTGTTACTTGATGTTTATGTGAGGTTTTGTTCTCAAAAACAACACATCTTCTACCACACTGATCAACTATGTTCTTTAGATCAGAATTGCAGTCCTGCAAAAAATCCTCCAAGTTCATGTCTGCACACTGCAGATCTTCTCCACGGGTAAACAGGATGACTGTTTGTTCTTTAGCTTTGCTACCAAAAGCTTTTTCTAACTTTCTCAGTATGTCTCTCTCAAGATCTGTGAATCTGCTAACTTGTATCACAAGTAAGAACACACAAGGCCCTGACTGAAGGAGCTGTTTACACTTTGTCACATGTTGGTTCTTAACTGATGATTCGATTTCATCATCAAAGATGTCTGGGGTATCAATGACACACACACATGTACCGTTTATCTCAGTTTCTTCCACTTGACACTCTGTGGTGACCGGCACTGAACTGGTTCTTGACACAAACTGTCTCCTTCCAAGGATTGTGTTTCCACTCGCACTTTTTCCAGTCCCGGACATTCCCAGCAGAACAAGGTTCACTTTGTTGTCAGAATGATTTCCTGCATTGGTGTAAAACAAAAAGATGAAGTTTGTAATAATAATTCACAACTGTTCAGACACATCTTGAAAACCCTGGTCTCACCTTTTAAACTCTGCTTGGGGCCAGTGAAGAACTCTATGATGTATATACATATATATCTGACAGCTGAATGAAAAACAAATAAGAGTTTATGTGAGATGCTATAAAAGTTTTTGTCTGGTTGAATTAATTTCAAACATACAAACACACATTTGAATAGAAGTTGGCAAAATGCCGCAAAGAAAGACTGTGGCTCATCTGTCTCCATTTGACTGTTTGGTTGGTCAGCAGACCTATAATGAAGAGGCAGAATCATATGAACTGAGCAGGAAGCTTTTTGTAGAACCAGTTCATCTTTTTTGTAATATTATATAATATACTGTTAATACTACTACTACTAACAACAACAACAACAACAACAACAACAACAACAACAACAATAATAATAATAATAATAAATTAATAATTTGTGCATTATGTTAGGTCTAATCCTAAATCTACATCAACTCTTTCAAATCTTTAATTTTTCACCTTTTTTGCCTTTCGTTGGTTGGCATGAGACGTCTGTCTTCAGCCAGTTCTCTCAGTTTCCTGATTAAGTGCTCTGTGGTGCAGAATTTGAACAGGTGAGATTCTTCATATTTATATCTTTATGGCAGCACCACTATGAACTCTTCTCTGGGTTTTCCAGTTGTCTCGTGCAGCTTTTTTATCTGCTCCTGCACCTCTTCTAGTGGAAACCCATCCTCTACCACCAACACACACGTCATGTTGTTTTGAAGAAAATAACTTTCTTATGCCCTCATGTTCTTTCTACAAGTTTGGGGTATATGTGACCTCATATGTATGATTTTCATATTTATCAGGTTTTCTTTCTGCTACATCTCTCCCTAGGATGACAGATATCAGGCTTTTCTTTACTGAATCTCCAGTCCTCAGGACAACAACTGAAATCTTCCTTTCTGTGAGAAAACAACATAATAGAGTTTATATCTTACACATACAATGAAAATTTGTGTGGTCAGATGTGGTGGTCAGATTTCCCTTGATAACCAAAAACAAAATCTTCATTTTGACAGTACTGTCTTACTAACACAAAGCAATCAAGATATTAATAACAATCATGCTGTATAGAAAGATATCATGGCCAAACTTACACTGAGACATGGTCCTCACATCCAGAGCAGTAAAGTACAGGAGACAAGCTGTGTGTATCTGCAGGAATCACTGCTCTCCACGTTTTATATGGACCTGTTATGCAAATGTTAGGGGGCGTGTCAGCTGTGAAGCTATAAATAAAGAACATTTTAATTCTTGTTTAGTCTTAATATTCTATATACTCCCCTTGTCCTAAGGGTCAAAAATAACCTGCCTTCACTAAACCACTGAAATAAAGCAGCTTAATTGAGTTTTGAACACCAAATCTATTTTGCATGAAGAAACAACCTGTCAATCATCAACAAACTTTGTGAATATCTGGGTTTTCCCTCTTTAAAGTGCAGAAAGACTACATTTAATCAGTGCACATCACTTATTTTATTACAACACATAATTGTTTTCTTTACTAAAGTAGAGGTTTATTATTATTGTTATTATTATTATTATTGCTAAAGATACTGCATAGGTGTAAACATTATTTCCTTTAGCAAGAGACAGCACTTGTATAGTCTAAGAAAGTAGCGGAAATGTGCAGAAAATTGAAATTGAAGGGAAACAATAACATTCTTGACGTTCTTTTGGCAATCTTCCTTTCTGTGAGAAAACAACAAGATAGCTTCAGTTCCTGCAGATGACATTTCAAGCTTTTTTTTTTTAAATTTCATCTATTGTATATAACTAATTTGTTTTAAAATCTATCATAATTAAACTGGTCAGTTTGACTCTAAATGAAATAGGAGGATAAATTAAACAAACCATGTTACATTTTACATTGTGTCACAGAGATAAAGAAGAAAAAAGTCATTTATTTATCTTTGTGTTATTTCTTTTTCTAGTGTTTTCTAAGGATGTGTTAAGCCCTGAGATGTGTGGGGTATTGGTTAGCAGGAAGAGAGGATCAGTACTTAAATCACTGCAGAGACACTGGGTGTATTACACTACTTGCTTTTATTGGTAAATGTAATGTTTATTTATCTCATTCCATCACAGTTTACAAAGATTAACAAAGAAAGAAGGAACAATTTCACCAGTAGAGAAATATTTGGCTTATTTGACAAACTAAACAAACATAACATTAAAATAAAGTCGGTTAAATAGTGATTATTAAGAAGCAAAGTGAGAGAAAAACCAAACATGAAATTCATAACTGACAAATCATTTCAAATTAAACAATCAGACAATTCAAGCTGTTGAATCATTTTACAGTCTAACCTGTTTATATCTATATACAAAGAAATCACATCCAACACTTTATTGATCTGGTCTGATACATGCACACTTATTGATTCTTCTGTTTATGTAACATCTCGTCCACTTTCTGCATGAGCTCTGTCACTTGACGTTTATGTGAGGTTTTGTTCTCAAAAACAACACATCTTCTACCACACTGATCAACTATTTTCTTTAGATCAGAATTGCAGGAATGCAAAAAACCCTCCATGTTCATTTTTGCACGCTGCAGCTCTTCTCCACAGGTAAACAGGATGATTGTTTGTTCTTTAGCTTTGTTATCAAAAGCGTCTTCTAACTTTCTCAGTATATTTTTCTCACCATCTGTGAATCTGCTAACTTGTATCACAAGTAAGAACACACAAGGCCCTGACTGAAGGAGCTCTTTGCACTTTGTCACATGTTGGTTCTTATCTGATGATTCGATTTCATCATCAAAGATGTCTGGGGTATCAATGACACGCACACATGTACCGTTTATAACAGTTTCTTCCACTTGACACTCTGTGGTGACCGGACTTGAACTGGCTCTTGACAAGAACCGTTTCTTTCCAAGGATTGTGTTTCCACTTGCACTCTTTCCAGTCCTGGACATTCCCAGCAGAACAAGGTTCACTTTGTTGTCAGACTGATTTCCTGCATTGGTGTAAAACAAAAAGATGAAGTTTGTAATAATAATTCACAACTGTTCAGACACATTTTGAAAACCCTGATCTCATTTTTAAACTCTTCTTGTGGTCAGTGAAGAACTCTTTGATATATCTGACAACTGAATAAAAAGACCAAATAAGAGTTTATGTGAGTTGCTATGAAAGCTTTTGTCTGGTTGAATTAATCACTCTTCACTACACATACAAACACACATTTGACTTCAAGTTGGTAAAATACCACTGAAAGAGACTGTGGCTTACCTTTCATCCTTGGTTGAAGGGGTGGTGGGTCAGTGTCCCTATAAAGTAGAGGCAGAATCATATTAACTGGCCAGAAAGCTGTTTGCTTTGGTAAAACAAGTTCATCCTTGATGTAATAGTATGCAAACAATTATAACAGTCCCCCTGTACACAAAATATTGAACATGTACACCATGAAACAGAAGTGTGTCCCAAATATTTTGTACATCAAATTACATCCAATTCAAAATTTACATTTTCTCCTTTTCACTTTTACCTCTTGTTGATTGGAATCATCGGTCTGTCTTTATCCAGTTCGGTGAATAACTCACCCAGGCTGCAGCTGGCTAGATAACTGTCTGTGTTTTTACAGCCGAGTGGCAGCACAACTGTGAACTCCTTTTTGGATTTTCCAGTTTTCTCCTGCAGCTTTTCTATCTGCTCCTGCACCATCTTTGGTGAAACATCATCCGCTACCACCAACAAACACATATCAAAGTTTTTTTGTGAAAATGTATTTTTTATGTCATCACTTGGTGTGTACAAGTTCGGGGTAAGTGTGACCTCATATTTATCAGTATCTCTTTCTGGAGATACATCTCTCCCTAGGATGAGAGATTTTAGACTTTTTTTCAAATAATCTTCAGTCCCCAGGACAACAATTGAAATCTTCCTTTCTGTGAAAAAAAACAACACAATAGAGTTTGTATCATATACATACAATGAAAAATCTTTTATATGGTTAAATTATCCTTGATAATCCAAAGGACTTTCCTTTCACTTCGACAGTGCTGTCTTACTAACACAAAGCAATCAGAATATTGACAACGATCATGCTATATAGAAAGATATCATGGTCAAACTTACTCAGAGACATGGTTCTCAGATCCAGTGCAGAAAAGTACAGGAGACAAGCTGTGTGTATCTGCAGGAATCACTGGTCTGCACATGTTTTATATGGACGTGTTATGCAAATGTTAGGGGGCGTGTCAGCTGTGACACTACAGTATAAATAAACATCTTAAACAAACGTTGTAACATTCATTGACAACTGTGCAGAGACAACAGTGCTGAAAAAGATGGGTTCAACTGATTCAAAGCTTCCTACAGGTTAGACTTAAAATAATAGTTTTATTTCATCTATTGTATATAATTTATTTGCTCTAAAATCTGTCATGTGTTTATATTCACTAAATTATTTGCACATCAAGCTGGTGATAAACTCTTTCAGGAACCTAAACAGAAGTTCTGATTTGTTTTCAGGTCCTGATTTGAGAATTGTGATGATTGGAAAAACTGGTGTGGGCAAGAGTGCTGTTGGAAACACCATTCTGAGAGAGAAACGCTTCGAATCCCGTCCTGCCTCTGACTCAGTGACTAAGTCCTGTCAAAAAGGTGTGACATGCTGGGGTAACAGAAAAGTTACCGTGGTAGACACACCAGGGATCCTGGACACTACAAATTCCCCAGAATTCATTAAAGAAGAAATTCTTAGATGTGTCAAAGTCTCATGTCCTGGTCCTCATGTGTTCCTGCTGGTCATCACAGTTAATCGATTCACCAAGGAAGAGAAAAACTCAGTGGAAGCCCTGCAACAGCTGTTTGGTCCAAAAGCTAACCAGTTCATGATCGTGTTGTTTACCCGTGGTGGTGATCTCGGAAACACGACCATACAAGAGTACGTACGTACTGGCAACCCAGACCTCCGACGAGTCATCCAAAGCTGTGGAAACAGGTTCCACGTCTTTGAAAACACCAGAAATGACAGAAACCAAGTGGTGGAGCTGATCAAGAAGACCGATGACATGGTTGCTGGAAACGGGGAGACATACTACACAGATGCCATGTATCAAGAAGTTCAGACCATTGCAAGAAGACTAAATGTGGAAGCAGAAAACTTGGATGATGAGAAGCTGACATTTATTGCTGCATTGCTGATGCGTATCATGAAGTTCTTGGAAACACTTAACAAACCGTAAAATACAGAGTGTGAAACCATAATCAATAACCACAAAACCTAATCAATAATCAATGAAAATAGGACAACTTCTGTAGTCTGCGTGTGTTAACTGAATATTTTTAAATGACAAAATATTCTAATATACTATTGTGAACATGTGACTGCATCCTGGGTATTCAACAAATAATATATCAGTAAAAAAAAAACTAATGTTGTAAACTGTTTGATCATGAAGAAGAAGAGTATGAAAGAAATGATGAAGACTGTAAAGTAATTACTATTTGCATGTTTTTGTGGGGTGTATAATATACATATATACTGAATATGTGGTTTGGTGTTTGAGAATTTAATTGGATGTTGAAATTTTACATAATTTGTTGAAGTAAGGAATGGCTTGAAAATTAATAAAACTTAAAAGTCAAATAAAAGGACCTGAGACTGAAGTGTTTATTACTTATTACTGAACATGATTATCGAAACAGTAAATTTGGTCTTGCTATCTTAAATCCACCACATTCCCAATCTGACAATTAAAAAGCAAATTTCATTAGTATAAAAATGATTGTAAAGTGCTGTAAGTATTTTAGTATGAATACAAATACGTAATTAGTATATTAATATGCATGGTGTATGGAGATTCTGAAGAGCTGGTTCCTTATGTGTCACTGCGTATTAAGACATCAGTGACTTCATGGCATCATGACACAAACCACCTATCCAGAAATCTACAGAATGATTGTAACATTAAAACAAAAAGAGAAATTTATGCTCATAACTCGTCAATATAAACACAGATCAATTCTCAAAACTTCTCTTAATAATTGTGCTGAGGGATGAAAAGCATCCAAACTGAAAAAATTTTTTTGGGGTTTGACTGAAATTCAGTAGGCTGTCCAATCTCAATAAGATAACTAATTGTATAACTGCTAATTACGTCATTAAAAAAATAAAATAAAAATTTGACCATCTAAACAATAAAATTCAAAACAGCAAACAATGAGGATTATTGGCATTTTAGGTGTTTACCATCCATTTTACTGGCAGAATACTTTTCTCAACTTTTATACCAGAATTATTTTTTTTTATTGGTGCAATATGATATAAAAAAGAAATAGGAACATAAGACAAGGAAGTTGGACAGTGTCAGAACATACAGACATTAAGACAAGACAGTAAAACATCTTATATTGAACTGGGAGGCTGAGTTTGACAAGTTGAGAATAGAATAGAATATAGAATAGAGCAGGTTGGTGGAGGTGTTTTTAATTGTAATCTTTACTTTTTGGTTTAGTTTCTCCATCTGACCAGCCCAATCTTTGTCCTCAGTATTTTGTTTTATTTATTCATTTATATTTAAGCAATATTAATAGGCTACAGTGGAAACCTCTTGTATTAATCACAGTTACAGTGATCAACTGCTTATATGGGTCAAAAAGCTCGGGACAGAATCATTCCTATACAAATGCTGTTTAAATAAACTATGATAATTCTATTTTCTTTTTACCTTACTCCCATAATACATGTATGATGTGTATTTAGCGGCTGCAGCACCATTATCAGGCATTGCAGCACTTCTGCAGGGTTGTGTGGGGTGAGGGGTTTGAGTGTTTATTTCTAACTGACATGAAACAATCAGAAAATAACATTTTATTCCTCTCATTCACCGGCTTTCATGCTACCACTGCTCGCTCTCCTCATCCACTCTCTAGCTCACTTGACCACTGCCTTTCTCTCTCTCTCTCTCCTTCCTCTTTTGTAAAATGAGTCAGGAAGCTGTCAGCAAAGCCTAACTTTACTTTTAACATTATTAAACAAGGAGAAATGTCCTCCCCTTTTCCTAGTAATGTTTTTATCTTCCCTCATGGCAGGATTGTACAGCCTTACAGGTTGCATTTCTCCAAAAGTTGATTCTGGTTCAACTTTCTCGCTGTGGCGCTCTTGAGGTCCCCACCCCCCGCAGCCTAAATGCGCAACCCGTCTGCTGCCAGCTGGTGACCTGAGGCTGATACTGCATGCACATTGAAACCATGACAGGAGGGAGAAAAGGAAAAAGTCATTTTCTCTCAATGAAAAATGAGCTCGTGCCAAAAACAAGCCAGCAAGATGCAGCAAAACAGGCATTTAAACAGCTGCTCTGTATTTTGAAATTTAATTCACTTCAATTCAATTTTTATTTATATAGCGCCAAATCACAACAATAGTCATCTCAGGGCACTTTTCACATAGAGCAGGTCAAGATCGTACTCTTTAATATACAGAGACCCAACAATTCCTCTATGAGCAGCACTTGGCGACAGCAGTAAGGAAAAACTCCCCTTTAACGGGAAGAAACCTCAAGCAGAACCAGACTCTAGGTGGACACCATCTGCTGTGACCGGTTGGGTTGAGAGAGGGGGCTCCTCTTAAATGTAGAGAGGGCATGCAGCTGCATTCTGGACCAGCTGGAGAGTCTTTAGAGACTTGTTAGGGCAGCCTGTAATAATGAATTGCAATAATCCAGCCTAGAAGTAACAAATGCGTGGACTAGTTTTTCTGCATCTTGTTGAAACAGGATGTGCCTGATTTTTACGATATTACGTGAGTGAAAAAAGGCAGTCCTTGAAATTTGTTTTATGTGGGAATTAAAGGACATATCCTGATCAAACAGTCAATGAAATTCAGTAAATAGTGAAGCTGGCCATTTCATTACTTTATATTCATGTAATAAATATACAAATGTCAATTAGATGGTAATCTGCACGAGAAATTAAGAAAAAGAAAAAAAAATTGGTTCAGTTATAATAATCATCCATTTATAGTGATCACTATAAGTAGTTTCTACTGTATTGCAAATGTACAACAGTTACCAACAAAATAAAATATATAATAAAAATGTGTTCATATTGCGAGGCAGTTCGCTCTAACAAAAAACTTTTGCTAGTTTTATCCCCGTTTCCATGAAAATAGATGGGGTCTGACTAATACTCATCACAATTAGTTACGTCAGTAGACTCATATGTAATGAAACATAGTTTACTATTCCAGCAAGTAGGCTGACCCTTAGTAACGACCTAGCAATAGGGACGATTTCTAGTACCTGTTGAGTCAGACATGTACATGCACATGGACACAGATCACAGATCAGTGATCGCAGGTTTGGTTTTGTTTCAGCCAATGTTTCACGTTTTCATTAAATGTTTTCATGTTGTTTATCTAACCAGAAAAACGTCTCACTGAGATTAAAAATGTCATTTACAGGAGTAACCTGCCAAGATATCAACAGCACATAAACATTATTATGATTATGAAAACATATAACATAAAATAAAAAAGGTATTTTAAAGCTGAAGGATCAGAAAAACAGATACATGATAAAAAGGAAAATGTAAAATGGATCAAATAACAACAATCAATATACCATTGCCAGGAATTAAAAACAGATACCAAGTTGATTAAAATGTCTTAAAAAGTAAATATATAAATAAAACAGTGATAATCACAATATATTCTAGTATTCCAACAAATAAGATGTAATTTAGAAGCACTGACAACTTGCCTCTAAATCAGAGGAAATAGTTGTAAAAGCTTGTAAGGAAATAGTTTCCTGAAGTTTATGTCCAACTGAAGCCTGGTCCAATCAGAGCGAGCGAGCACCTTCAGAACAGAAAGAACTTCTACATCAAACGTCCAGTAGATGGTGATATTTGACCTGTTATTGTACAGTTTACTGTTTGGTTCAGTTGATCCTCACACAGATACACAAGTTTGGTTCCAGAGTCAAACACACAGGATGAGAAATAAAAAACATTTAGACATGAAACATTTTTACTAAACTGACCCATATGTCAACAGACTTGAGTGATTCAGGGTCAAATCTGATGGGAGGGAGAGACGGACACATTATTCTTTATATTGTAGAAAATGTTTAGACCAGATTTAGTCTAAACTAAATATTTGGACTGTTTGTGGTTGGTAGTAATATTGATTTTGTGATTGACTGTCCAATATCCACATGTCATATTTTTGACTCTAAATGTAATAGGAGGATAAATTAAACAAACCATGTTACATTTTACATTGTGTCACACAGATAAAGAAGTAAAAAGTCATTTATTTATCTTTGTGTTATTTCTTTTTCTAGTGTTTTCTAAGGATGTGTTAAGCCCTGAGATGTGTGGGGTATTGGTTAGCAGGAAGAGAGGATCAGTACTTAAATCACTGCAGAGACACTGGGTGTATTACACTACTTGCTTGTATCCTCTCTACCTTTTCTGGGTTTTCTATAAATCAATGACTCATGTGATGAAGGGCGTAGATTTGAGTTTATCTTTGATAAGGACACTTTTTGGTTGTATAAGTGCACTTGCTCCCTGTCCCTCTCTCTTTGTTCATATGCACACATATAGACACATAAAGAGTCTCTCCCTTCTGTATATCTATGTAGTTTAGTTTATTAAATATGTATTTTCTTATATAACTTGTACCTTGTATCATGATTTTTTCTGTAATTTCAAACAAATATATTCCTATTTTTGATTAATATAAATCTGAGAATAAAATATTAAAAATAGACATAATATACATTCATAATAACTTATTATACAATAAAATAAATGGTTAATAACCTGCAGGTATTGTGCTCCTCTGTTTAAACCAATTATATTCTATAAGCTATTTTCAAACCTCACCTGAGATTCTGCAGCTGTTTGTCTTTCTGTTTGTTGATTTGGGCGACACAACTCAAGAGTTTCATGACAAAGCCACAGCAGTGCTCAAACCTCTTAAAGTTGTGTTAAAAAACTCTGTCTTTTTTTTTTTTCATTTGACGCCTGACTTTATGGCTAGATATTTCACTGTGACATCAGAGCTCACCTGTCTGTCTGTCTCTGTGCTGCTCAGGCTGCTGCTGACAGGATTTTCACAATAACATTATAAAATAATTCATGTTATTCACAAAAAACACATACAAAAAGATGTTGATAATTTATTTATTTAATGTGCCATCCCTCATGAAATCAATCAGACACATTCCAGGAACCCACCAGCATCAAACAGCACAACACATTAACAGATATAAACAGCCTGCATACAAATGTCCCAGGAGATATCAAGCACTGCAGTCTACATATGCATCCATTAATATCAAACACTATAAATTTGATCCAGCTCATAGTCTGTAATCAATATAAAGAAAAGACCTTGAATATATCATAAGTCTAAACTTATTGTTTCTGCTATTTATTTAACATCTCGTCCACTGTCTGCAGGAGCTCTGTCACTTGATGTTGACGTGTGGCTTTGTTCTCAAAAACAACACACCTTCGTTCACACTGTTCAGCTATGTTCATGAGCTCAGGCTGGCAGCCCTGCAAAAAATCCTCCAAGTTAAGGTCTGCACGCTGCAGATCTTCTCCACGGGTAAACAGGATGACTGTTTGTTCTTTAGCTTCGCTACCAAAAGCTTTTTCTAACTTTCTCAGTATGTCTCTCTCACCATCTGTGAATCTGCCAACTTGCATCACAAGTAAGAACACACAAGGCTCTGACTGAAGGAGCTGTTTGCACTTTGTCACATGTTGGTTCTTAACTGATGATTTGATGTCATCATCAAAGATGTCTGGGGTATCAATGACACGCACACATGTACCGTTTATAACAGTTTCTGCCACCTGACACTCTGTGGTGACCGGCACTGAACTGGCTCTTGACAAGAACTGTTTCTTTCCAAGGATTGTGTTTCCACTTGCACTCTTTCCAGTCCCGGACATTCCCAGCAGAACAAGGTTCAGTTTGTTGTCAGAGTGATTTTCTGCATTGGTGAAGAACAAAAAGATGAAGTTTGTAATAATAATTCACACTGTTCAGACACATCTTATAAACTCTGATCTCACCTTTTATACTCTGCTTGGGACCAGGGAAGAGCTCTATGATATATCTGCCACCTGAACAAAAGAACAAATAAGAGTTTATGTGAGATGCTATAAAAGCTTTTGTCTGGTTGAATTAATCACTCTTCACTAAACATACAAACACACATTTGAATGGAAGTTGGTAAGATGCCGCTGAGAGAGATTGTGTATTATCCGTCTCCATTTCAGTGAGAGGTTTGTCAGCAGACCTATAATGAAGAGGCAGAATCATTTTAACTGAGCAGGAAACTTTTTGTAGAACCAGTTCATCTTTTGTGTAATAATAATAATAATAATAATAATAACAACAACAACAATAATAATAATAATAATAATAATAATAATAATAATAATAATTTATACATTAAGTCTAATGCTAAATCTACATCTTTCATTTTTTTTTTTACCTTTTTTGCCTTTTTTTGGTTGCCTTCAGATGACTGTCTTCAGCCAGTTCTCTCAGTCCTTCCTGGTGTGGAACTTGAGCGGGTAAGATTCTTCAAGTTTATATCTTAATGGCAGCACAACTATGAACTCTTCTCTGGGTTTTCCAGTTGTCTCATACAGCTCCTCTATCGATTGCCACACCTCTTTCTCTACCATCAACACACACACATAAGGCACAAATCATGACCTCATATTTATCATTTTCAGGTTTTCTTTGTGCTACATCTTTCCCTAGGATGAGAGATATTAGACTTTTCTTCAAATCTTCAGTCCTCAGGACAACAATCTTCCTTTCTGTGAGGAAAAAAAAAGATATAATTCGTATCGTATACATACAATGAAAAATCCTATATGTGGTCAGATTTCCTTTGATAATCAAAAATGAAACTCTTCACTTTGACAGTGCTGTCTTACTAACACAAAGCAATCAGAATATTAATAACAATCATGTATAGAAAGATATCATGGCCAAACTTACACTGAGACATGGTCCTCACATCCAGAGCAGTAAAGTACAGGAGACAAGCTGTGTGTATCTGCAAGAATCACTGGTCCTTACGTTTTATATGAACCTATTATGCAAATATTATGGGGTGTGTCAGCTGTGAAGATATAAATAAACAACATCTTAAACCAACGTTAATAATATCCATTGTCAACTGTGCAGAGACAACAGTGCTGAGAAAAGATGGTTTCAGTTCCTGCAGGTGAGATTTCAAGAAATTGTTTTACTTAATCTACTGGGTATAACTCATTTGCTTTAAAATCTATCACAATGTAGTTATATTTACTAAATTATTTATACATCCAAATATAAACTCTTTCAGGAACCTAAACAGAAGTTCTGATTTGTTTTCAGGTCCTGATTTGAGAATTGTGATGATTGGAAAAACTGGTGTGGGCAAGAGTGCTGTTGGAAACACCATTCTGGGAGAGAAACGCTTCAGATCCCGTCCCTGGTCTGAGTCGGTGACTCTGTCCTGTAAAAAAGGTGTGAAACAATGGGGTGACAGAAAAGTTACTGTGGTAGACACACCAGGGATCCTGGACACGGCGAAATCCCCAGAATTCATCCAAGGAGAAATTGTGAGATGTGTCAAAGTCTCATGTCCTGGTCCTCATGTGTTCCTGCTGGTCATCCAAGTTGGTCGATTCACCAGGGAAGAGAAAAACTCAGTGGAAGCCCTGCAAGAGCTGTTTGGTCCAAAAGCAAACCAGCACATGATCGTGCTGTTTACCCGTGGTGGTGATCTCGACACGACCATACAAGAGTATATACATGATGGCCACCCAGACCTCCGACGAGTCATCCAAAGCTGTGGAAACAGGTTCCACGTCTTTGAAAACACTAATAGTGACAGAAACCAAGTGGTGGAGCTGATCAAGAAGATCGATGACATGGTTGCTGGAAACGGGGGGACATACTACACAGATGCCATGTATCAAGAAGTTCAGGCCATTGCAAACACACAAAATGTGGAACCAGAAAACGTTGGCGATGACATGCTTACATTTCTTGATGAATTGTTAAGGTGTGTTATCAATTTCTTCAGAATACTTACTAGACTGTAAAATACACAGTAAGAAACCATAATCAATGACCACAACACCTGATCAGTAATCAGTGAAAATAGGACCTTCTGTAGCCTGAATGTGTCAACTGAAGAATAATTTTGAAATGCCAAAATATTATAATATACTATTATGAACATGTAACAAAAAATCAATTTAAAATTTTTTTTATTGACAATTAAAAATTAATGTAAACTGTATGATCATGAAGAAGAGGAGTATGAAAGAAATGATTTGTGGGGTGTATAATATACATATACACTGTATATGTGGTTTGGTGTTTAAGTATTTTATTGTAATTTGAAATTTTACATACTTTGATGAAGTATAGAATGGCTTGAAAAACAATAATAAAAATTAAAAGTGAAATAAAAGGATCTGAGACTGAAGTGTTTATTTTAAGTCACAGACTGATCATTTTACTGAATATGATTATTAAAATAGTAAATTTGGGCTTTCCATCTTAAATCCTTCTAACAATTCTGACAATTCAAAAACAAATTTAATTAGTCAATTATGAAAATTACTGTGCTCAAAATATTTCAGTAGGAGTAAAGAATATTTTATTATTATAGTAACATGAATGGTGTATGGAGATTCTAAAGAGCTGGTTCCTTATGTGAAGATCACTAGGTATTTAGAGATCAGTGACTTTGTGGCATCATGACACAAATCCCCCATCTAGACGGAATCCAATGAATGAATGTAATCATATCTTGTGACATTACACAAAGATCAATTCCCCAAACTTCTCATTGCTGAAGGATGAAGAGCAAACATCCAAACTCTTCAAGCTGTTCAATATCTATAAGATACAGATTTTTATCATGGCTAATTACTTTCTACTTTTGACCATCTAAACAATAAAATTCAAAACAACAAACAATTTGAGGATCATTGACATCTTTAGTGTTTACTAGAAGAATACTTTTCTCACCTTTTATACCAGAATTAACTTTATTCTAATACAAATTAGTATTAGGTATCACATTACAGCAAACTACAACATAACAATTGACTGAGAAATGTAAATCAACACTTCTGAAAATGATATTGATAAATAATAATGTTTAGGGGAAATGTACTTTATGGATGTGCTTAATCAGCTTGTGAGGACGAGCATCAATAAATATATGAGTGACTTTGAACACATCACTATTATATTATACAGCTTTATTATAGAAATAACTTGTTGTTTCATCTGATCTACTTTATACTGATTCTCTTACTAAACAATAAAGGCGATCTTTAAAGTATCAACAGTAGAAGTAGTGATGATGAAGAGTGATTCCTTTCAACGTGCCTCAAAACCACAAGTGCAGTTTATTTTGTTACTTCCCTCCTGCACAGAGAGAAACACAGTACACAGCTAAAGGATGTATTCTAGACAGACTTATATAAGCTGTTCAAGTTAAAGAGAACTGTGGAGGGAAATGTGATTCTAAACAACTAATTATGTGATTTTGTACAACAAATGATCTTGTTTGCTTTTACACAAAGATGAGTGTGTGTATATGTAACACCAATATGTTGTGTAGCT
The DNA here is from genome assembly GCF_963924715.1 of Thunnus thynnus. NCBI lineage: Eukaryota > Metazoa > Chordata > Actinopteri > Scombriformes > Scombridae > Thunnus > Thunnus thynnus. Next base: position 2,936,740 of record NC_089537.1, on the reverse strand, counting down.
CGTTTCTGAGAAGTGTTTGTGTAATTAAAACAAAGCATTTCTGAGAAGAAAAGTGAAAATCTCACACCTCTACACTGTGCAGACTTGGAGACATGATCTGTGGGTTGTCTGACCTGGTATTAACATGTGTCTCGGGTGATCCAATCTCAAATAGACAGCTCTAAATACAGGTGTAAATGCACCCAAGACGCATTGAGGACGGATTGTGATGTGATCACTCAGACCACATTCGGAGGTGGTCTGGGCCGCATGTGGCCACATTCAGGATCATATATGACATTAACTGACATGTGCGCCATCAAATAATCTGTTTGACAAAAGACACTGAAGATAGTAGCTAGCAAAAGCTCTTCAGTGAAGATAAAAATGTTTAAGTGTTTTAATTGTCAAGTTGATCTGCTGCTGCTTTACATCACAGTAATGTTAATGTAGCTGATAGTTTGGATAATTTGACTGCTGATGTTTGTCGTTGGTCCACAATTACTGTAACTAAAATCATACAAGTTAAAGTGGTGCTTCATGCTCTGTCAGACTTTTAAAAGGAAGACTTTTACATTTTCAGAGTGAGTGAAGGAATCAGGAGAGACGAGACAGAAGTGAGGAAGAATTGCAGGATGTAAAAGTGGTGAAAGAAAAAGTAAAGAACTGATTCAAGATTGAAAGAAAAAGTTTAAGGAAAGAGAAACACATAGAAGCAGCCCAGGCATCAGGTGATGAAGATGAATTACTGTTCTGTAAATATTTTTAAAGTTACAATCTGTTATCTAAATGTAAACTAAAGGACATCTTAACAAACTGGAGTCAAAGCACAAGATAAAAACCTGTTATAAAAGGACTTACAGATCTTTAATACAGATACTAACACACACAATAACTCTATTAACATGATGTTTCCTTAAGCTGTTAAAAGGTTGAAACAGGTGAGATGTCAGCAAAACAAACAAAAAACTAAATCTCTGTGTAAATATTTAAATTCTTGGGAGACTATTTTCACATTCCTGACAAAAAACATGTTTGGAAGAAACTGAAAATGACACATCCCAACTCTGTGGATGTTTCATATTGTTTTACACCTTGATGACGTGCTGACTAGAAGTAGAAGTACAAACAATTTGTAGTCAGTATTCAGTAGAGTAACAGGGTGAAGATTGTCAATATATCTTTTGTCTTTACCATGTTTAGCTATAAGAATTACTAATCCCTGTTTCATTGTAGGTGTTAGTATCTTATTCCTTATAATGTCATTTATAACATCAAGTAAAATTACATTTTAACTGAAATCCTCTCATAAAACATACTGAAATGCCATCATACAAAATTATATTTTTTCAATAGTAACAGTGGAAGCTTTTCAATAGTTTATGTGAAAGGTTTTACAACACTACATAAGAGCATTTTAACTGTATATATGAGCACATTTTACTAGTATGTGTTCAAACTTTTCAATAGTTTTTATGAGTGTTTCAGTTGTGTATGTAAAAGCATTTCACTTGTATGTGTGTGTGGTTTTCAGTATAGTATGAGAATGATTTTGGTTTTGTATGTGTATGTGAGAGGAAAAGTACATGTATACCCATGATGATTCTGAATAATTTCCCGCACAGTCAGGGATTGAACCACTGATTTTCTGCTGAGTAACCTTTTAACAACGCCAATATGCTGTGTAGCTGTTTTTTAGAAGTGTTTGTATGATTAGAACAGAGCATTTCTGAGAAGAAGAATGGAAACTCACACCTCTCCACTGTGCACATTCCATACATGATCTGTAGTTTGTCTGCTCACAAAGACAGCAGGAGCTGCCTGCACAGGGCGAGGTGTTAAAACACAAAATCAGTTACCAGTATAGTTACAATAACAAGAAGGCAAGGCGCGCTTATATACTCTAGGTGATCAAATAAGAAGCTGTTTTTACTGTGCTGTGTGACAGTTTCAGGTTCAGTTTACTTACTTTACTTTACTTTACAAACATGATAAAGTGCTCTGGGCTCCAATAATCATGAAAAGAGAAAAATAACCATCAAAACCACTAAATATAACCACAAGAATAAATATGGTAAACTGCGAGTAAAAATAAATAAATAAATAAGCATTACCTCTATAGCGTCTTTGCAATGTTGCTACATCTTGTTCATCTGAGTGATGGCTGCTGGAATAAAGACATTTTTATACTGTTCTGTTCTACACCTTGGAACTATAAACCTCCATCCAGAAGGAAGAAGCTGAAATTCACTCTGCAAACGGTTGGAGTCCCATTTTAAAATCCAGCTGGTTATCTGCTGTAACTGTCTGGTTTACAGGGACGCTGGGTTAAACTGACTCACTGATCAGCCTACTAGACCAGAGTTTTTCAAAGCGGGAGACGGGCCTCCCCAGGGGGAAAAAAATATTATATTAGTTATTACACTATTATTATTAGCCTAAATATGTGTTATTTGGTTAAAGAGATAGTTCAGACAGTACAGTAGTTTGATGAATTTTACTGTTTTTACAACTTTCCCAGAGTCGTAAATAAATGCCTTCAGACAGACCTTTTTTATGCGTTTGGTGAAATCAAACAGCAATATCAGGCCGTCTTAGCTCAACTGTTGAATGTCTGTAGGTCAAATAACATAATCATGATCCCACAGGCATCCAGGAACTGAGCGAAACTGAGCAAGTAAACTAGGGTGGTGGGGCACCTTTTGTGCTTTATGAAAATGCTTAATCAGGTTGTGAGGATGAGGATCTATAAATGTATGAGTGACTTTAAACATATCGCTATTATATTATATATATTTATTATAGAAATAACTTGTCATTTCATCTGATCTACTTTATACTGATTCTCTTACTAAACAATGAAGGTGATCTTTAAAGTGACAAAAGTAGACAGAGTGAACATGTGACAAAAAATCAATTAAAATTTTTTTTATTGACAATTAAAAATTAATGTAAACTGTATGATCATGAAGAAGAGGAGTATGAAAGAAATGATTTGTGGGGTGTATAATATACATATACACTGTATATGTGGTTTGGTGTTTAAGTATTTTATTGTAATTTGAAATTTTACATACTTTGATGAAGTATAGAATGGCTTGAAAAACAATAATAAAAATTAAAAGTGAAATAAAAGAATCTGAGACTGAAGTGTTTATTTTAAGTCACAGACTGATCATTTTACTGAATATGATTATTAAAATAGTAAATTTGGGCTTTCCATCTTAAATCCTTCTGACAATTCTGACAATTCAAAAACAAATTTAATTAGTCAATTATGAAAATTACTGTGCTCAAAATATTTCAGTATGAGTAAAGAATATTTTATTATTATAGTAACATGAATGGTGTATGGAGATTCTAAAGAGCTGGTTCCTTATGTGAAGATCACTAGGTATTTAGAGATCAGTGACTTTGTGGCATCATGACACAAATCCCCCATCTAGACGGAATCCAATGAATGAATGTAATCATATCTTGTGACATTACACAAAGATCAATTCCCCAAACTTCTCATTGCTGAAGGATGAAGAGCAAACATCCAAACTCTTCAAGCTGTTCAATCTCTATAAGATACAGATTTTTATCATGGCTAATTACTTTCTACTTTTGACCATCTAAACAATAAAATTCAAAACAACAAACAATTTGAGGATCATTGACATCTTTAGTGTTTACTAGAAGAATACTTTTCTCACCTTTTATACCAGAATTAACTTTATTCTAATACAAATTAGTATTAGGTATCACATTACAGCAAACTACAACATAACAATTGACTGAGAAATGTAAATCAACACTTCTGAAAATGATATTGATAAATAATTATGTTTAGGGGAAATGTACTTTATGGATGTGCTTAATCAGCTTGTGAGGACGAGCATCAATAAATATATGAGTGACTTTGAACACATCACTATTATATTATACAGCTTTATTATAGAAATAACTTGTTGTTTCATCTGATCTACTTTATACTGATTCTCTTACTAAACAATAAAGGCGATCTTTAAAGTATCAACAGTAGAAGTAGTGATGATGAAGAGTGATTCCTTTCAACGTGCCTCAAAACCACAAGTGCAGTTTATTTTGTTACTTCCCTCCTGCACAGAGAGAAACACAGTACACAGCTAAAGGATGTATTCTAGACAGACTTATATAAGCTGTTCAAGTTAAAGAGAACTGTGGAGGAAAATGTGATGTGAAAACTTCACACCTCTACAGTGTGTACTTTGGAGACATGATCTGTGGTTTGTCAGTTTGTGTGTTCCCACGATGCGTTTAGATCTCATCACTCAGACCACGTTCGGAGGTGGTCTGGGCCACATGTGGTCACATTCTTTCAGAGGATCATATATGACATTAACTGACATGTGCGCCATCAAATAATCTGTTTGACAAAAGACACTGAAGATGGTAGCTAGCAAAAGCTCTTCAGTGAAGCTAAAAATGTTTAAATTGACATTAGTGTTGTTTTAATTGTCAAATTTATCTGCTGCTGCTTTACATCACAGTAATGTTAATGTAGCTGATAGTTTGGATAATTTGACTGCTGATGTTTGTTGTTGGTCCACAATTACTGTAATTAACATCATACAAGTTAAAGTGGTGCTTCATGCTCTGTCAGACTTTTAAAAGGAAGACTTTTACATTTTCAGAGTGAGTGAAGGAATCAGGAGAGACGAGACAGAAGTGAGGAAGAATTGCAGGATGTAAAAGTGTTGAAAGAAAAAGTAAAGAACTGATTCAAGATTGAAAGAAAAAGTTTAATGAGGAAAGAGAAACACATAGAAGCAGCCCAGGCATCAGCTGATGAAGATGAATTACTGTTCTGTAAATATTTTTAAAGTTACAATCTGTTATCTAAATGTAAACTAAAGGACATCTTAACAAACTGCAGTCAAAGCACAAGATAAAAACCTGTTATAAAAGGACTTACGGATCTTTAATACAGATACTAACACACACAATAACTCTATTAACATGATGTTTCCTTAAGCTGTTAAAAACTAAAGAGAAAGAGAACTGTGGAGGAAAATGTGATTCTAAACAACTAATTATGTTATTTTATACAACAAATGATCTTATGTTTAACTTGTGCTTTTACACAAAGATGAGTGTGTGTATATGTAACACCAATATGTTTTGTAGCTCGTTTCTGAGAAGTGTTTGTATAATTAAAACAAAGCATTTCTGAGAAGAAGAAGAGAGGGAAACCCCACAACTCTACACTGTGCACATTGGAGACAAACCACAAACTGGCTTTTTCCAAGCCTTGTCTGAGGGGAAGCCCCCAGTCTCAGACTTTGATTCAGAGATTTTCAGCTGTTGACAGCTGTACAACATCTAGTTCTAAATAAACATAGCAGTCAAAATAACCAGTTCTAGCCCTGGTACAAGTCTTATTATAGCATAAAATGAATTTAAAACAAAAACTATTATCTGTTGGTCCTACTAAAGGAAAGTCTGTAGGAGAGAAGAAAGTCAGATGGGGCAGCACAGTGTGGTTCCACGGGCAGATGGTGGAAGAATACTCATTACAACCAAAATACACCACTCACCCAACCTAATGGTGACCACAACCAAACTACCACCACACCACTCCACTGCAAATGCAGGCGCCACGTCACATGAAACCATCCCCAGTGCACCCAGTGGCTGCCACCAGGAAACCTTCCAGAAGGACAGGAAGACCAGCGTTAGTTCTCTTTAAAATGTTAAAATCAGGCAGCATTAACAAATAAAAATCTAATGGATGGCACTTAACTGGAATTAAACAAAGACAGAAAAGTTAACTGGAGCACATCATTGATGTAAAGGAATTTCAATTTCAGATCGTCTTTGAGTTATAGATATTTCTCAAATACCAGAAATTTAAGTTTATACAATCCAGGCAGTCGTAGCGGTTGTGTGTCCTCCAGGGACAGCTTGGGCTTAACAATCACTATACAAACACAACAACAATCAAACAGTATTTAGTATATACAGTAACATTACATGGCATACATCAGAAGAAAATACATCTGCAGCCCCAGATTCTCAGCTATTCTGCTGAGTTGGGCAATTTCACTCAATCTGGGCAGATCATCATCTTAAAACAACTACCAATAGTCACAGTAAATATGACATTTTGGCAGACTGACATCTGTATAAAACCATGACTTAGCTGGATATTTGAATGGGGAGGGCTGTGTCCTGCGTCCTGAGTGACCACTTGTGACCGGATATCACTTCACATCATTTCCATTTTCAAAGACCAAATTCGTTCGTTATTAACCGGCGGGTCCGCTCCGTCCAAAGCTGTGTTCAGCTTGTTTGATAACTAGATAAATATTCAGGATACATATAAATATGCAGCTGTTACACACACAGTCCAGGTTCATACTGTTTGGAGTAAAGCAGCCGTCCTCCTTCTGAGCTCATTATGTCGAGCAGCGCAGCAAAACTAAAAACTGTAGTTATCAACTTGACAAGACAGAGGAAACTATCCGGCAACGTTTAGCCTCTGAATTGTCGATTTGATGAGGAAAACCAGTTAGGGGAACGAGAAAAAACAGGAAAAAACAAGAGGTGGATTACATTTTTAATTCACATGAAAAACAAAATAATTTGTTTATCCTGTTATCAAACAAGTTGAGCAGCTTTGGACGGAGGGTCTGTGACTAGTCTGCTGGAAAAAAAGAGGACGTTAGTTGAGTAGGCGTCCTTCAATGCGTTTACATTACTAAAAGAATGTGGTCACATGCGGTCCAGACCACCTTCGAATGTGGTCTGAGTGATCAGATCACAATCCGTCCTCAGTGCATCTTGGGTGCATTTACACCTGTATTTAGAGCTGTCCACTTGAGATCGGATCACCTGAGACGCATGTTAATACCAGGTGTAAACAGGGCCTCTTTTCACAGCGTCTGTAAAGTGGCTCTGTCCTCCACACTTTGTTTTGTCTGACTTCACAGCACTATATTTGGCCTCATATATATTGTAACAGAACCACCACATCTATGCTCCGACATTCAATCTTAAATCTCTGAGTGATGCTTACATTACACATATTGAACCAAATCCTTTAAAAGGCATTTTTAGTGTAAAATCAGAGAATGACGCTTTGACTGTTTACAACACTGTTGCATTTACCTGCTTGTTAGTTTGTTGTCATGCCAGGTGCCTGAAAGGTGTCATGTTGTATTGAAAACTAGAGAAAATCACATTTAGAAGAGGAAAACCTGATAATTTTAGAAAATTATGGTCACTTATATCTTTTTTTTCTCCACTTTCACAGGAAATATTGGAGTGACTGATAGCACTTCTTATGTTCAGGTATTTAAGGTCCTGTGAGTTGTGTCAAAATATTTTTATATGTATAAGTAATTTCTTTCTTTTTATTTGGAAAATTCTTTTGGTTTGTCATTTTATATTTTAAATGGATTGTTGTAGCCTGTTGGGGACTGAGGGATGGGTTTCAGAGGGTAGAAATATTCGGTGTACAATAATGAGTAGTTTATCTTTTTTGTTGTTTTTTGTGGTGTGTGTATATTTTGATACCTTAATTTTAAAAAGTGGATACAGTAAAAGTAATGTTACATGTTACTAAGAATAATTCACAGACCTTAACACCAACAATAACAAATTAGTTTCTATTGCATGAAGAAAATACTGAAAACATCCAACTCATCCAATGTAACGCCTGCAGGTACGAAGGGGAGTAACACCATCTTGTGGTGAGAACTGGAACACACATTTACAAGAACAATTCCAGTATACTTTAGATTTACAGCACATAAACAAACATGTTGCTCAAAAATAAATGAGTAAATCTAATAAATAATATAATCCTGTGAAATTAACAAACAGTTTAACATATTAAAAGTTTTAATAATACTAAAGAGTGCATTAAACATTATGCTTAAAAATAAGAACAATAAAACTCTTATCAACACATGAATATGATGATCAAACTGAGGGGGCTTCCATCTTCCCCACCCTACCAACACCGATCAGCACAGTGCAGTACAGAAGGCTGCAGGCTGCACTGGGATGAAGCCGACAAGACCAAGAACTGACATCGAGCTGCACTACAGCAACTGGTATTTCTGGGAACATCCAGGTTCATACAATCAATATCTCACCATACCATCACTCCACTTTTACAAGTTTTGGTGTCAGCAAAGTGCACTGGAACCTCATTCTAGTAAATTCCTGCATTCTCAATGCAAATGCACTTAACAGGTCAACAACTCTATATTTTTAAAGGGGTTTAAATTTTCCATTGTTTGCTTTTTTTTAGGATGGGCGACCAGAAGAAAAACACAGCAGCCAAAAAGAAGGCGGCTAAGAAACTGTTTTAAAAGTTTCTTTTTGTTCTTTTTGAGATCAAGTTGAAAATAAAGAGAAGCTGGAACACAAAAAGGGAAAAACTTCTTCTCCCGTCTCTGCTGAGTATGAAGCAGACAGTTGTATGAAGACAGAGGACACACCAGAGGTGGAGAAGCAGAGTTGAATGAAGACAGAGATGAGTCATTATACAGAAATTGAGGAAGTCAAACTTCCATCTCAGAAAAACAGACGATTTCAGATGAGAAGTTTTCAGAGGAGGAATTTTGGGATAAGCTGCTAAGAAAGAGGGTCCCCAGATTCTCTTGTATCGCTTCCTTCTCCACTCCCTCTTCCTCCCTGATAGCTTGAAAGCATTATTGTAGGTCTTGTAAATCTAAAATATCTCACAACCTTTCACTTCTTTCTCTTCGCTCCCAACGATGAACCAAGTGCATCCCATCATTGCCATAACTGGGACTGGCCACAGCCTCAGCTCACACTGTAAGAAATAATGTCAGTCTGCAATGTCAACAATCACTTGCATCGTCAGGCCTCTCTTACAACCCCCAATAATGCAACAGCTTGAGCCCCATCTACAGCAGCAAACCCCAAGGTGATGTGGGGGGAAAAAAGAGATCAAGTTTTACTCAGGAGAACAACCCAGTGTGACCCCGACATAAAGCATTCTGTTATATCTGTCACTCTTTCAACACATCTTTATAAAATGACTCAAGTCTCCCTCTGTGATATGAAATCTTGGACAAAGTTAAGCCACATAGTGCCATGGAGGATATCCATCTTCCCCTCTGCTGCTAGCCGTCTATGTCCAGAAAACAGCACTGGAGAAAAACTAAAAGAAAAAGAATTTCCCTTCCTTCAAGGTGTTAGTTGTCTCTCTCTAACACAGTCCAAATGGATTCATCCACAAACTCAATCAGAATCAACCCGTTCTAGCTTGAATCTCTAATTAAGAGCATCTTTGCATATAAACCATGGCATTTTTAACGGTCCTCTCTTATTAAATGGGTCTTCTTTCTCTCAGTCCATCATCCTTTCTGTTGCTGGCTCTGCAGATCCAGAAAAACCGATGGTTTTCCAGGGCTGCACCAACAGCAATGCAGAAAACCTAAAAGATGTAGATTGTAGATTTTTTCTTGTGCAGAGAGAAAGTGAGCCAGGAGGCGACCGTAATGTCCTAGAAGAAATGGGGCCACCTGCAAACTCCCTGCAAGCCAATTCTCACCTTCAACAACCCTCTGATTCCTTTAAGGGAAGAACAGACTCTGCTGCTTGCCTCGTTCTAGCATGTCATCACTGAGTCAAATGTTATGTAATGCCAATGACTAGTTGTCATATATTTGTATTTTTATGTTCATGTATTACTTTCTACGAGGACCCCAACAACAACTAGGTATCATTAAGTTGTCAAATAATGTAACCAAACCAAACCATAAACATTAGGCTAACAGAAGTCTTAATGTAAGGCAGGTAAAACAGCTGTTTTCAGGTAGCCTGTTCATTTATTTTGTACTTGTTGATAACACTAATTCTGCTGTTGAGTCAGATTTATTCCTCTTATTTGATTTTTTTCCGTCTCTTGAATATTAAAGTGCAGTTCATCATTTTTATATTGTGTAAACGTCTGCTTCATTTTCTTTATCTTCCTTCAAGTCACAATTACAAATCAAAAACAATGATGATGACAGAAAGTAAAGAAATAAAAGAAGTAGCCCAGCAGGCTCAAATTGAACATCAACAGTGAGGTTAAAGGTCAGAAAAGTTGATAAATCAACACAAGTATAACACACAGTCAACACACAATAATCTCACAATCAACACATTTATATCTCAGTTGAAGAACTGTAGTCGGTTGATTTTATACCTCTATCTGTCAGCAGGGGGAACTATTTGCATGTTATTGGTAAAACTGAATGGTTGGTGCCCTACTGTCGGAGTCTTTACTGTCCACAACGTAAAACATGATGAGACGCCTCAGTTTAAAACACCACATTCACAAAAAAGAGAGACAATCACAAAACACAGCCAATAATGCAGCTATGTCACAATAAACATAACAATATAAATAATACACGCAGGAAAAAAAAACATGCAAATCATGTGCCAGGTGAGGTGTTATAAATGAATGTAAAGGACTTATCAGTGCAGAAGGAAGCTGTAAGCTATTACATGGCTCTCTGTAATTTTTGTCTACTACTAATATGCTCTGTGCTAAATACTGGTTTTGGATTTTGTGTTATATATGTGTAACTGACAATTGCTGTCAGATGTCCTTACCTACTGTATAATGTGGAGAAGAATCGGCCCACTGATAATTGTTTATCACAGATATCAGATATACTGTATGTTGGCTGGTAAAAACAAGAAATTGCAGTATGTACCTTATATGTTTGAATTAATTTAGAAACAGTGTCATTACATACAGTCAGAGAGAATTAATATAAGTTGATGTATCATATTTTGTTCAACTCAAATGTTGATATGGGTCTTAAAAACCCAGTATTGGTCCAGCTCTAATGTGGATATTATTATTGTTTGAATTAACATATTCAGGATTCACATTATTAAACTCTAATATTTCTAATAACCGAATTATAGACATTTAAGACGTTTCAAATGTTAACCATTTGATTTCCTAAAGGCTGATTTATAGTTAGCTAAATGTAGTTAGCAAATGTTAGCTGGTTATCAGCTTTTACAAATGCTGCAGCTGTTTTTCAAAAGCAAACAAGGTGATATAACACTTGACTGCAGAGTCACCTTTTCCACGTTAAGTTACACTTAGTTTACCTTTGGTGAACCAATAACTAACTTACCTGTTTAGCATCAATACTCACCAACTGTAGGCTTGAAGGTAGCTAGCTAGTTGTCAAATGGCAGTTTGTTGCGTCTTCGCGAACTTTGCCGACTTGCACAGCTGAAAAAAATAATTAAAACATCGGTGAATCTTCTCAAACCAGTCTTACAGCATAAATAATTCACGTTTCCACTGTCCATCTGCATTTCACTAGATTCAAACAGTCTTATTTTCCCAAAAATATGGAAAAAAACGTTAAAATACCTACTGGTCTCTACTTGTGGCTCTCCTTGCCGCGCAAACTGGTGTTACACCGTATTTGGTGACCCGTCAAATTCTGTGACCTGCAGTGGTGGAAGAAGTACTCAGATCATTTACTTAACTAAAAGTATCAATACCACAATGTAAAAATACTCCATTACAAGTAAAAATCCTGCATGTAAAATCCTACTTAAGGTACTAAAGTCAAAGTGATACTTTGACTCTAAGTAAATTTAGCTGGTAAAACTTCTATACTTTTAATTAAGTAGAATTTTATTATTTATCAACGTGAAGTACATACATACAAATTTCAATAAGAAATTGAGAGAAAATTAAATAAAACACGAATAAAAATAGATACATACATAAAATGGGGATTAATAAAATACTTGTCTATCTGGTCTACTTACCAACCAACCAACCAATATCTATCTATCTATCTATCTATCTATCTATCTATCTATCTATCTATCTATCTATCTACTTAAACTTTTACTCTGACGGTAACATAAAGCTATTTCCGGGTGGTCCGCGGTAGTTTCCGGTGTTTTCGGTGGTAACTCCCGCTAGCTTGTCGCAGATGGAGTGATCGGTCCCCCCTCAGCATCCAGCGCTCAGACCGGTCGGTGAGCCGCTGAGTGGAGGTGCGGAGCAGCCGTCTCTCTCTACGACTTTCAGCTTTTTTGACTTTGTTTATCGCGTCGCAGGTTGAAGGGTGGCTCGGCGGGACCTTTGGGTGAACTGTGGACATATAACCGGAGGGATTTAGCCGTTGGAGAGCACAGAGGAGGTTTGGAGGATGAACCCTCAGTGTGCCCGCTGTGGGAAGATCGTCTACCCGACGGAGAAAGTCAGCTGCCTGGACAAGGTGAGCATTTTGTTTGTGGACAAATTATATACCCAGAGTCACGGAAGTGAAACCTTCATGAAACCTTCAAATTAGCGCAGTGAAAGCTGGAGGAGGATCACAAGATGCGAAGTTGTTAGAGACGCAGGTAGCTTATAAACTTGTGTCAGTCAGCTCTTCAGCCTGAAATATCTGCCCAAACCTGTCAGAGGACACAGTCAATACCAAAAATACACATATAATAACACAACTTTTTTTAGGATCGTTTTTGAGTTATAGCACATAGATAGACTTATAGACTATATAGACTATGATAAAGCTGTTGATTTGATTTATTTGACATATAAAAACAAATATATAGACAATGTCATACACTGTGACAAATATATATTCATTTAAAATGTCGAGGATAACACCATAAAGTTAAAAGACTATTGTGTTTTATTGTGGTCCTCATCTATCTATCTATCTATCTATCTATCTATCTATCTATCTATCTATCTATCTATCTATCTATCTGCATACATAAACACCCTTACTGTACATACATGCATACTTACATACATTTTTATACATTTTATCATATTTGGTGGAGTTCATTTTGTGTGTGACCAACTTTTTTGTTGCTACATGAAAGGAATTATGATTTGTGACCCCTTTTAATTCTTATAATTTATGATGTTATTGTCATACAAAGAATATAAGAATATAAACTCCACGTAAACTCTAATAAACAAACCCAACAACGAAGTAAATACCTCCCCTCCCCCAAATAGAAAGCAAGCTGAAAAAAACAAAACAGAACATAGACAGTAATTGTATTGTAATGTATGTATTGCATATATTTAGATATACAGTACATAGCATATGTTTACTGTTGACTTCATTTGATCTTTTAATCCACAGTCCAATCACCCAGATGGAAAAACAGCATATTAAAGAAATTGTACCCTAATTCCCTCCTTTGCCCTCCAAACGTGTTTACCCAAGAGACTGATTGGCGGAGGTTTGTCTTAGTTACCACATGTTATATTTCTCTTTGTAAATGTCTCCCAGGTAGATTTCATGTTGTTGGTTATTCAGAGTTGATGTGTTGACAGTAGAGCCTGTAGCCAACAGTCTGACTAAAAATAACACCTTCTCTTGGGTGGACCAACTGTCAAACAACCCAAAAATATTCAATCCTTAATGACAATATGCAATATAGTCACGAATACCCAAGACTATTGCAATAGCTACTGGACTAAGATTTGAGAGGTTTGGATGTTTATTGTAGCACATCTCATCTTTTTTTGTTGTCACCATTAATAGTGCTTTAATATTCTGATATCAGCCTATCAGTAATGCCTCTATTATACACAATTATACACAAAAAATGCATATTGCTGTCAGGTCTGACACTATCATCCTCTATCGTAATAGTATTCAATTCTGTTTTATACTGTGGGACTATCACAGAAAGGGTAAAACTCCCTAAATAAAACTGTTATAGTGCTACCTCCATAGGTTTAAAAAGTAAAATAAACATTGACACACCATTGAGCACCACAAAAATAGTAACTACGGGGGTTATTATAGGTAAAAACCATCTTAGCCTCTTTGATGTCGGTGTACAAAAGTAAATGTTGATTTTTGCGTTTGCTTGGTAACACTTCTGTAATAGTCTCTTGCATAATGATGATAAATTATTAATTTATCCTCAGCAGTCTCATGCATTCCCTGTCTGTCCTATGAAGCATCAGATGACACAACAGCATGTAGGCACTGCACATGATATTAGCCCACACCCTTCATAATAAGACTGCCATTCCAGAAGGAGCTGTAGCACATATACTGTTTGTTGACTGTGGAAAAAGGTGAATCTTTTAAAATCAAGTGGATCCGGTTTATACAAAATGACCAATAAGATCATACTTCTGTCCTGTTAAACCTGACATGACTAGTCTGAAGAGACACTTAGGACAAAACCAGTGTTAGAGGCAGTGATTTAAAGAGGACGAGGCTGGCAAAGAAACAAAGAACGGAGAAAGTGAGAAAGAGAGTGTGAGGGAGAGAGAAAGAAAGAAATCATTTCGCCATCCAAGGACTTCAGACTTCCCTGCTGTCCCTTTCAAAGGCCCGTCTAATAAAGCCTTTTGCAAGACTGGATGTCACTTCTTTTACATTTACATCTACAAAGGCTTAAAAGCTTAATATCAAGCAATAATAAAAGCCGATATCAATTATTTTTCCAAGTTTCAGCTCAGTGATATGTTAGTATGTCACTGAACATTCCTCGTGGATCAGCTGTGGAAATTAGGCTTTTTGTGGGTCAATTACAGGCCATCAAAGCTCAGGAGAGAATTGTGTGGGAGGAGAAATGTTTGATCAGAGCAGTTTCATTTCCTATTATTGGCCAATAGAGGTCTTCAAAGGTCATAAGTGGTGTTTGACCCCTTTAAAAGTGTGCAGACCCACAGTTTTTTAGCTACGTGTACAGTTTTGACATTATTAAGTGCAATGAGCAGAAGGATGCAGCGACAGTTTTCTGACTACAAAGCATCTGATGCTACCTTGACGTTACCGATTCTAGATGCACCGATCTGATTCTTACAGTCCTGATACCAATACTGATACCAATACTGATACCAATACCGATACCTGGCCTTTGGGTATTGGCCATTACCGAGTACCAATCTAATACCAGTGTTCAACATCAGGTTTGACTTAAACATTGCTTTCCTAACTTTGTAAATCAAAGTGTAACAAATGAATACATAGATATAAATTTATTGAATTGTTATTTATTGAAATAATGGTATCCAATAACAGATCAACCCATTGTCACCGATACCCGATCCAGCTACTTGAGTCAGTATCGGACCGATATCCGTTCAGCCCACAGAGAAAAGTAAAGTGCATCAACAAGATCTTTTAAAACTTTGTGAAACAACATCTGAGGTGTAGATTACTGCATGTATTGTTGACAGGAATTAAATGAAAATTACCTTCCTTCACTGCAGTCTTGACGGGATAATTATGAGTAATTGGTTGACCTTTAGAAACTAAGCAGTTTTGGTCATGGCGTGAAGGACCATACGATTGTTTCAACATGTTTAGCCCCTTTACATCACAGTTAACTATTTTGCAAACAATGTTAATGTGTTTTAGTAATGTGGGTTGTTTCTTTCTCTTTCTACTATCTACCAGGAATCCATTGATTTCCATTTGTTTTCAGACTATAAAAAACTGATTTACTCTTGAAACTTGTCGTGGAATCCATCACAGCTGATGTCAAAACTGCTTTAATTTTTGTCAAATTCCTTCACAGTTATGAGGTCAAATCAAATCTCCACTTAAACTGCGTTTCTGTGCAACAATGATATAATAATGACAACCAAGGGTGCTGGAAGTAGAGGGTCCAATGGGCCATTGCCCCACTTTACCCCCCTCCCACTTTGTTTTTAAGTCATGAATCACTGTATCCCCGCAAATGCTATATGTCAACACTTAACAAGACGTTTCAGTCATTCCCATCCACTCTAAGACATCAGGTAAAATAAAGCCGGCAAACATAAAACAGGTAGAATATTTTCTAAGTGAAATGACTGTTTCTTAATTGGACTGTTACGTCCATAGGTGGAACCTATTCAATCATGTACAGGCAACCAGCCAGTCAGCACACACGTTTTGGACGTTAGCGTGAATTGGTTAATTCATGATATCACATTGAACTGACAGTTCAAAAGCATTTCCTTTTGAGTAAAGGCAATGGAGGTGCCTTATTTAGGCTACTGTAGGCTATGAATGACATTTTCACAACAGCATCACTTGTGAAGGTGAAGCAGTAGGAAAGTAATGTTTTTTTTTTCTGATTTATCGTTAAATATGGATTTAGGGCACAGCTGCTTAAAACACAAGGACAACGTTAACATTCATATTGTCTGCTTCCTGTTACTCAGCTGCAGAAGTGTTACTGTCCTGTAAACTTGTAATTTTGGGTAATTGAACAAAAAACCTTGTATCTAATCACACAAGCACTAGTTAGCTGCTTATGGGCCACTTCCACACTACCGCTGGCCTTCTTCTGGCCCGGACAAAATGGATGTGAGCCTGAAGTAGCAAACATGGCCCAAATATCCCAAATCAGATGTGGGCCTTTTTTGGTAAAGATGCTCTCGGGTATGTGTATTCTGGATGTGGGCCAGTTCTGGTTTATCTGGTTTGTTCTTGGTTGACATACGGCTTGCTTGTGGCCCAGATCTGGGAAACAGGAGCGTACCGCCCAAGTGCCGTCATTCCACGCCATATGTGGGCCGGGCGAAAGTCCTGAAAGTGTCGTGTGTGGGCCGGATCTGGGCCACAGCGATTTAGCTATCTGGGCTGCCACCCTGTGGTGCAAGCAAACTATAGTTATTCTGCAAGAGTTAAGTGAGAGTCTCTGGTTTATCTACCGCTACACACACACACACACACACACTTCTGAAATGAATCGGGCGCCTCCGATGACAACAACAGAAAATTTCAAGAGTCTGCTAACTGACTTTTGTATTGTAAAGACACCATTGGCTGACAGGAAGTAATATTTCCATAGTGGTACAGCTACCAACACGCTTTGCATTTGACAACATCATGCCCAGTCATTGCAGATAAGTGCAGGATTAACGTAGAAGACATATGACCACGTTAACATCTCAGACACATAGTTTAGTACTGATTCAGTCTTTGAGGATTTGAATAATCCTAATAGAGGACAGATGGAGGTCTATCTGAACCCGATATAGGACGAGCTAATGTTTGGTGGTGAGCTCACTTACTTAAATTTAGCGGTTTGTCTTATTTTGATCTGAACAATTAAAGAAAAATATATATATTTAACATTTGCTGTCACACTGCGTCAACAGAAGAGTCCCGCCCACGCTACTTGATTGACAGGTGGTTTCTGAGAAGCGCTGAGCAGCAGGGACGTCGACAAAACAAACAAAGCTGTAAAACGAGTCCGAAAGTAGTTTTTCAGAAGCCAAAACTGACTCATTTAAAATCAATATTGATATGTAACTCTCTGTGCATGTGTGTGTTGTGTGTGTGTGTGTGTGTGTGTGTGTGTGTGTGTGTGTGTTGTCTTCAGAACTGGCATAAAGGATGTTTCCACTGCGAGGTTTGCAAGATGACCCTGAACATGAAGAACTACAAAGGTTATGACAAGAAACCCTACTGCAACGCGTGAGTCCTCATCTCTCTCTCTCTATGCAGCATAAATAACATCACTAACCGCACTAATGTTGCTCTTATTATAATAACTATCATGTACTTACAATGTGCTTATTGTGTGCTGTAGCTGGTGTGTTATTATCTGCATCTGTGCCAGTGTGTGTGTGTGTGTGCGACCCTTTAAGGTTTTTATAGCAGCGATGGTTTCGGTCGGCGGTTGGTTTCGGTGGTTTTGGTTGCGAGCCCAGCCCTGCTCGGCTCCTCTCTGCTGCTTCTTTTGCAGTTTTACAGCACTGAAATCTGTGCGTTTCACTTCACCGTTAACATGCTCCGCTTGTTATTATCTGCACAGCGTGACACGCGACATTTATTGTCCCCCAAAAGAAAATGTAGTTTGCACGGGCCAGATTAAAAACCTCAAAGGGGTAAAAAGTTGGATCTGCGTTTGATGGATGATGGGAGTAAATTACTACTTGAAGCTGAAAACCTTGTGCTTGTGTCTCATGGCCACAGAAAGGGGGGGCTGTGGCTTTGACCTTTGACCTTGTTACTGCTTGTTATGTTGACAGTCTGAGAGTTGAAGCTCATAATTGTAACCTGCTCTGGATGAGAAAACCAGCCACTCAACTAGAAGGTTGTGCAGTTAAATCTGTTTTATTCATCCTTTCTATACACATTCTTATGTTTAATGCAGCAGAAATTTAGGAAGATAATAAACACTTGAGGGGAATTAATTCATCCTTTATTTTTATTTTAATCACAGCCAGCAGTAGAAAGAACAAAAACACACTTTGTCCACCTCTCCCTCCTGTCAGACAAACCAGCATTGACTTATTGGCTCCACAAACACACACAAACACTCACAACAGTGGACGTAAAAGGCAGAGAGGTCAGAGTAACCTTTGACCCTGCGAGGTTAAAAAGGTGTTTCCTCTCCGCGGAGCGTCTTGTGGAACACGCCGTCTTTGTTTCCACTTGCACTTCACCCACCCGCCTATAAACAAACAGCACTCACATCCTGAACGGGGGCGACTTAAAGTGACGACAGCAGCAGCTGCAGCCGTCTGTGTCTGTGAACGCGTCTCATAACGAAACTCTTGTGGATTTTGCATGTTGGGATTCACACACACACAGCAGGAATCTTTTCACTGATCACTTTGCTAAATACAAACTAGAAATGTGCCAACAGAGGCGGAAAACTTCTTATATGAGATTTGCTCACATTCATTTTTGTAGTCCATATTTTGAGCCTGAACTCCGCTGTTAATGTTACAAATAACAAATGAACAGGTGATGTTTAATTTCAAAATGTGTATATTAAAGATGCCTTTAAGAAGAAGAGAGAGGTGGAAAAGGGTCAGAATTTACTGCAGCTTTCTAAGATCTCATCAACTGATGCAGATTCTGGTGTTCAGAAACATTTTTCTACAGTTTCTTTTCAGTTTCATACAACTGAATATCACATCTAAAATCTAATATATGCTTGCCCACAAAAGTGACTGAAATCTTGACGAAGTTTTGAGCTGAGACAGATATAATATTTTATTTCCTGTAGTCGCTTATTGTTGTTGTGTTTTATAATATTCTCTTCCCTCCTTTGAACGCAGCCTCTCAGCTACGACTTGTGCTTGTGTGTTGAACGTCTTTGGTCTTTTGGGCTGCTGCAGTGTTGCTGTTTATTTATCTGATGATGGTTATTGATTGGTATTTCATTTAATAAGCAACTGAAAGGAGCACAGTCGGGATCACAGGTGCAGTGGCTCATGGTTGTTGTAGTTCTTTGTGCTTTACAGCGTCAGGTTGTTCGAGTTGGCGTCTTAGATTTCACTGATCTCATATCATTGAAAACGTGCAGCAGTTTGTTTCCGTTCTGTGTTTCTGACACTCAGAGGAGTCACTTTAATGAACTTCTTCCTTTGTGGGTTAATTTAGGTCATCGGTCCTTGCAGTTTCTCTCTCAACACGCTGCAGTTAATGGCTTTAGAGTGTGTGTGTGTGTGTGTGTTTTTTTTTCCACACACTGTGTCAGAGTGCGTTTTCCCTCCTGCTGAAGAATGTCACAGCAGGTCAACAATGACCTGCAGGCTTATTCATTACACTTAACACGGCTGCTTTAAAGACAAAACGGAAAGAAGTTTCATTGTTAATACATCAGAGAGGTTTGATGCAGGATTAACAGTGAAAAGAGTGAGAAATATGATTTATTTTGTGGGTTCAAGATCATAACGTTGCACAAAAAATATGTTTTGTGACTTTGGGTGAAAAAAACAGCAAAACTATAAAATGATTAGATTTATTATAATTATTGTAATTCATTGGTTATTTATTTGACAGAAAATGGCTTAAAAATTAATACGTTTTCGATAATCAGCTCACCATTTGTCAGTTAAAAATAGCAAACATCTCTGATTTCATTCTGTTTTGGGTTTCTCATCACATTCAGCAATTTAAAGGTTTAAACTTTGCTAACTTGTGATAGCTTTTGTACGTAACTGTCATTTTATCATTTAATTAATCATAAAATAATCCTCAAATAAAGATGTTTTAATGGGGAAAATAATAGAAAGTGTACAGATAAGATGAAGCCAGATTTTCACTCATTTGTTTAATTACAACATGAACATCTGAATCACGGCGTCGTTAGTTTGCTAGCTCTCCTCTGTCTGTATGTAAAGTTAATACGACATGTTTGTTTACTGTGCAGACTTCCTGCGGGGATTTCTTACTCACCAGTGACAGTTCTTTCTTACTCACCAGTTTGTTACAGACCAGTGTCCTGTAATTAAAGAGTCTCTGTGAGGCTCCGGCTCCTTCTGAAGCTCTTTGTTTTGGTGTCTCATGAGTAAAAAAAACCCGGCGGCTCTGTTTTTCTTGGCTGTTTGTGTCATACGTCTATTGTTGAGCTGCGAAGACAATAACATCAGAATTGACGGCGTCGGTTCTGCCCCTTCATGACTTTCTAACAGGCTGCTTTGGTTCATTCTTGAGGTTGTTGGACTGTAAAACATCAGACTTGGTAGAAACGTCACTTCCTGGTTTTATTGTTGTTGCTGCTGCTATTTAAAAAGGAGAGGAAACAGTAAAGGGAGGATTCTGTTTGTGTTTTCAAAAACTGTTTTATGATTTCAGACACTTAAAACACTGTACAGAGAAATATTCATCCTAGTCAGTGACATATTCAGTCTGGTCTGGAGTCAGTTTTTCTATCTGATCCACCAATCTCACACCTGTTTCATTCAAATATCAGCCACAACTGTGTAAACCACTGGAACTGCCATGTTTAAAAAGCAGAAATCTTGATTTTCTCACGATTTCTCGCTGTCAGGGATTCTACGTGTCACTGATTGCAGACATTTATTCTCCATCTCATGTATTTTATGACCTGTGAATGCTGTAACGATGGAGCAGATTGCTGTTCACTATTTGGTCGTAGCTTAAATGTGGTCAAAATAAAAAAAAAATCAAAAAAGCAGCAAAGATCCTGCAGCTGAACACAAACGATCTGTTGATTAGATTCATTTCAGGTGAAAAACATTTTGAAACATGAGGCTGAATTAGTTTTGTTTTTTATAGTAATATCAGTTTTAGCCATGCTAATCTTGGCTTTAGGGATGGTCGGTTGTTCTGTCGGTTGTTCTGTCTGTCGGTCTGCCCCTTTGGTCCAGATTGACATGTTTTAACAACTATTGGATAGATTGCCATGAAATCCTTTCTAGACATTCATGTTCCCCAGGGGATGAATCTCTGCCACCAGCAGGTCAAAGTTTTCACTTGTCTCGTGAAATATCTCAATGTCTACTTGATGGTTTGCCACAAAATCTTGTAGAGACGTTCATGGTTCCCAGACGATGTATCCAAGGGTGAAATCTTCAATCAGACATTGGAAAACCAAGTGGGTATGGGGTGGGATGGTGGTGGGGGTGCACTAGGTTATTCGTAGTCATCATATTTTGGGTAGAAAACAAAACCATTAAGTCTGTTGAGGAATCACAGTGTTGAGATGGATGCACAAATAAACCTAAAACTTTCTGAATGGAGAGAAACTACTAGAGGGATTGGAAAAAAAGGAATGAACTGATCCTTTAAATGGACTGGTGGGAAAGAGGTCCAGGTTTATCTGAGCTGCTGAAAAGTTCACACCTGCAACTCCAGTCCCAGAACACAGATAAAACGCTGATATTCCATTTTGTGTGTAATGATATGCTTATCTTGGACTTTTAAAATAAAAATATCCCGACAGCTGTGACGGAGCTCATGGTTCATCCAGAAGAGCTGCTTTATTACCAACAATTCCTCTGTATAAACTGGAAAACTGTGTGTAACAGCTGACCTGTGTAGGCGTGAAGCAGAACACAGAACATTATTTACCATCCTGTTGGCGTGTTAATGAACTTACCAGTGGCCATGTGTGTAAATGTGCACATCACTCTCTTAAAGATGCACTCATTGTTCTGCAACATCCTGGATACATTCAGTGACACCTCAACCACATTATCGGTAAGATTCAGACATTAATCTAACACACGTCAGACCTGGCTGAGTCATATTATGTAATAGATGCAAAATATTAGAGAGAAGTAGAGGAAGCAAAATACATGAAAGTTGATTTGTGATTTTGGAGAGCTCAGTGTTGTAGTGTTTGCATCTTCTGTCTATGTGCAGCAACATATTCCTCCCCCCTCCGATGCTCCACGTTAAGTTCCACTCTGCTGTTGCATTGAAATATCAGTATGTCAGGGACAGAAATATGCAGGGCTCAGCTCATTACATTCAGGGCTGAAGCAGCGGCGGCGGCCCACAGGACCTACAGGAAGGACCCAAAGCTTTGACATCACGCTCACAGCTGTTGTGTTCACTGGTGCTGAACATGAACATAAACAAGACACAACAGGTTTTCTGTGAATGATAAACATCCAGTGTGTTTTGGAGTCGGTTTAACTGAATATTGAGGGGAACAAATCAGCTTTCTTTCAGCTTATTGGAGGGGGACAATTACACGGCTGGATGTTTCCTAATAACTTTGATTTTTGTACTTTGATTTTAGCGTCACCATGAGGTTCACATTTACACTTTTGACTGAAATGTCTCAACAACCTTTGGATGGACTGCCGTTAAATTTGGTAAACACGTTCATGTCCCTCTAAGGATGATTTATAATAACTTTGATGATCCTCTGGCTTCACAGCAAGACTGTACGACTTGTTTTATTGGCTTATTTTTCATTGCCAGCTCACTTCTTAACTGTGCTGAGGTATAACCAGGAACAATATATGTTTCTTTTTTAGGGATGATTATTATTAGGGTCTCTTTAGTATTCAAGCCTCCTCACCTTCAGGGTTGTGTATGCTATGGAGCTAGTTGTATAACTAGGATGCATGCAAGAGCAAAATAAAATACTGTTGTATGTTTACCAGCTAAATGTTCATCTAGCTGATGGGTAACAGGGGGAATGATTACTGCAGTTTCATCTTCCATCTGTGAGAGAATTCATTTGCCTATTTTATTTTTTTTTACACCACCAAAACCACTGTGGTTCACATGAATGATGCTGTAGAACAATTAAAAGGACTTTATTAATTTCATTCATGGTTGGAAACGTCCTCATGAGTGTTTCAGGGAACTTCTAGTGCTATAGTGGATTTTATGTCCTGGCAGTGGTCTCTCATGCTCCATAAGATCCTATCTGCAGCTCCAACACTGGGAGGCAGACAGAAAGGGGGGGGGGGGGCAAGTGGAGAGAGGGATTACAAAAGCACATGAGAGCCAACAAACTCCAACACACCAGGCTCAGTGTGCTTATTAAAGGACTCATACAATCACAAACAGAGTTCTTACTAACAACAGGTTATGTTCCAGTGATGTTCGATTATTAAAACCTCTGAAAATCATTTTCTTAAGGTAAAGACTTGCACACACACATAGAGATACACACATATATGTATATATAAATATATGGATTCCTATGGTAAGTCATGAGATGAGTTTTAATCTGAAGTGTATGACTGCCCTCTGTGAACCTGGATACCTTATGACCTCTGAGTGGTTTAATGAACACACCCTGTTGAATGAAAGCTTTCCCATTGTGTGTGTGGAGAGATGTTATAGGCGTTTTTTTTTGTTTTTCTTGGTTTATGTTACGCTGTTAGTTACAGGTTGTTACAGGAAGAGTGAAAAGTCAAGCTAAAGATGTTTGTAATGTTTCCTTGTTCACATGTGTAACTCACACAGCAAGACGTCAGTGGTTTGCCAAATCTTTAGCGAGGCTTTATATTCAGATAATTACATCTTTATAACAAGGTTCAGTGGTACAACAAAGCAACAGCATTAGTGAGCTATGTCTCCAAATGTCTGGTAGTTCCTTACAAGAACTGCCACTAATTTATACTTTAATTCCTGTCAACATTTGGAAGAAGTGAATCAGTTACTGCTCTCTCCTCTTTCTTTCTTCTCAATTTGACAAACATCAGAAGTACAATTTAAAAAGTGAAGAAACAATAGCAAGATACATTGATTTTATTGCGTTTTCTCATTTATCTCACTGAAGCTTGAATTATTCTTCTCTGAAGATACATGTAAACGTCTCTGTCACTGTGCTGACAAGGTTTATTGTTTCATTCAACTAGAGTTTCAATGATTAGTCAATTAATTGATTAGTCAATCAACAGAAAATGTGTCGCCGACTATTTTGATAACCAATTAATTGTTTTGATTCATTTTTTAAGAAAAAATGTCCAAATTATCTGCCTCCACCATTCCGAATGTGAATATAGTTTCTTTAGTCCTCTATGAGAGTAAACTGAATATGTTTGGGTTGTGACTGTTGGTCAGTGATCGACATTCTCTGACATTTTATTGACCAAACAACTGATGGATTCATCAAGAAAATAACTGACAAGTTTATCGATAAAGCCCCAGATTCAAGTCCTGTCCGGAGGCGGGTTCCAGACGGAGATAAAAGTATAAAAGAAACATCCACATGAACATATCTGAGCGACTTGCGTGCATGTTGGCCTACATGCATCTCGGAGAAGCATAACTCCATCTAACAGACGTTTTTCAAGACCAGTGAATACAAAATATTAATGTCCAGCCGTTTGAAGCAGAAGAGAAAAAGTCTACCGGCTACATTCACTGCAGGCGTCCTCCCATCTGAGATATTTCATGTTAAATTAAGTTACCATTTATGCTAATTAGTAATAATCAAAGCTGGTTATGTAACGCTGCACGCCAGCTGCTCATATATGACGACACATGTGATTCACTGAAACCTTAAAGAGGTCACTCATTCTTCATCTCTCTCTCTTGTAAATGGACATACGTGAACATCATTTTCACATGTCGTTTCCATGTTAATAACCTTTTATCAGCTCAGATTGTTGTGATAAAGACTGTGTGGTTATGTAACACCGCTGCCCACATAACCCAGTTTACTCCTGCCTTATTACGCTCCCAGTAGAACAGAGAGAGCAGCAGCAGCAGAGAGAAGAACTCTATTCATTTCTGTCTTTATTGATTCACTGATAACAGTAGAAAAGCAGGAAGGGAAACAGATCTTGAAGCAGCAGCTGTAGGATATGATACTATTTACATTTAAGGCATTTTTCTTAGCCGGAGTGACTGACTGTACAGAGTGAGCAGGTGGAGGATGATGAGTGTCTCCTCTTCAACTATAAGTGCAGTCATTAGTCATCGGTGTGCCTCTGGCTTGGTTCTCATTCTAAGGAAAACAATACTGAAGTGGAATTAAAGTCCAGTTCATTTTCTCATAGCTGGTGTCTGATAGTTGGAGCGTTTCTGAGACTTGGATGGACAT
The DNA here is from genome assembly GCF_963924715.1 of Thunnus thynnus. Taxonomy (NCBI): domain Eukaryota; kingdom Metazoa; phylum Chordata; class Actinopteri; order Scombriformes; family Scombridae; genus Thunnus; species Thunnus thynnus. The sequence continues at coordinate 2,911,522 of NC_089537.1, read as the reverse complement.
AAAACAAACCCTCCTGGTTGAATCATCAGTAAAAAAAAAACATGGACAACTATGCAGATGAAGAAACTAGAAGAAGGAAGACAACTACAACTTCCAAACTCTCACTAATAGAAGATGATAAAGATTACACTCATTAGAAACCTGATGAAAAAGGGCCAAAAGAGTTTCTAAGAAATTAATATAACTGATATATTGGGAGTCTTGTGAGGAGTTTTTGGTGATCAGAGCGTACAGGATGATGGAGTCTAGATGTTGGTGATGGTGAAACAGTGAGGAACAGGCCTGGCTGGAGATCTGGACTGATGTGATGTGGAACTGGTTCCTCAATGAACTAGCTGGATGGACGCATTGGACCGCTGGTTCTGATTAAACTGGTGGAGAATGGGGTCGCATTGACACTGGAAGAACAGCTGACAGCAGTAGAGATAGAGACAGATTTGAAAGTTTAACAGCAGCGAGATGATTGGCTGATTGTTGGAAGTTAAAAGTTTAGCCAGAAGTGCGAAAGAAAAAATCTGAATGAATGTGAATAAATAGGGTCAGTTTATGCTCGATCAGTAGTTTGCACGACATAAATGGTAAATGGACTGTACTTGTATAGCGCCTTTCTAGTCTTCCGACCACTCAAAGAGCTTTTACACTACAAATCACATTCACCCATTCACACACATTCATGCTGAATGGGTACAGGGGCTACCATGCAAGGTCCCAACCTGCCTATCAGAGGAAACTAACCATTCACACACTGATGGCACAGCCATCAGGAGCAATTTAGGGTTAAGTATCTTGCCCAAGGACACATCGGCATGCGGACTGGAGGAGCCGGGAATCGAACCACCGATCTTCCGATTAGTGGATGACCCGCTCTACCTCCTGAGCCGCAGCCGATAGGAAACCAAAAAGTGTTTAGTTCAATCAGACACAAGTTGACATGAATTCAAAAGTTTTATCTGACAGTCTTTGGTGTTGACTCAGTTAATTAAATGGATAAATAGGGATGGAGCCCAATCAGAGACCCCCCCCCAGGAGAGCCACAGACGAGGCCTTGACACTGGTGGAGGGGTGAAGCAATGATGCGACATAGATGGTGGTTTAAATATTCTTCAGCTAAGATGATCATTGGACGAACGCAGAGCCCAATGAAATGACTGGATAATAGTTGAGAGGCCTCATTTGTTCCAACTGGCTGCACTAGAAGGCGGAGTGAAAGGTCGTAGACAGGAAGGAGATGTTATAACTGTTAAATTCGGGGGATAACAGCCTTTATTTTCAGACAGTACCTCCTGGAAGTTGTTCACATGAAAAGTGACAGAAATAATTGTATGAAGAATGAAAAGAAGAGAGCTACAGAGAGAACTGTGGCTTCTTTCTCATGGCGTGAAGTGGATTTAAATGTCGGATCGTCGGTTCCTGAACCTTACAGAAACAGTCGGACACCCACCATCCTAATCTGACGTTGTGGGGAACGAAGCGATGCAACCGTCCAACAAACAGTTCAGGCCCTTTAAGCATGAAAGACACCTTGAACCTTGAGCTTCATTTCACTTTCAGATTCTAGTTCAATTTTAGGTAAATTCGATAAATTCCGGCTTCTCTTGTTTCCTCGCCGCCTCTGGAACCTGCGTCTCTACTTTGTTACTGAACTGACTGTGAGGGGGAAGCGTTCATGAACTGCTGACGTTAGAAAAATTGCACATTTACAGCACGAACCAAACAACAGCAAGAAGGAACTTTGGAAACTGACAACCCAGAAATAAAAGATCTGCCACCCGTTAATCCTGTTCCTGCTGCTGTTTGATTCTTTACAACCTGTTAACAGTGAAGATTTTCTCCTAATAATCATTTAATTTAATCAAATTGTGAGAATCTACAGTATGTAATCTCTATCTGTAGCGATGCAGCTCCATATTTTTATTTACACTTAAAAAAATCTCACAGAAGTCTGACAGATTACAGCTTTAAAGAGCAGCCCAGACGTTTCAGCACAAAAAAAGTAGCAGTGAGTTAAGCTTGAGCTGAGAGCTCACTACTTAACCTGCTGTAACACTACAAAACAAATGGCTCTATCCTCCAGAGAGAGAGAGACACAAAAAGAAGAAGAAGAAGAAGAAGAAGAGAGCAGCGGAATAAATCCGACTGTGAGAAACAAAGATGGTGAGTGCAGCATAGTGAGAGAGAAAGCTGCTGAGAGATATGAGGACGGGAACCTTATGTAACCCGTCTAATCTTTCATGGTTGGAGCTGAGAATCTGCTGAAAAAAAAAAAAAGGAGGAAGAAGAGGAGCGAGAGTCGCAAAGAGAGAGACAGAGACAGTTTTAAGAATAAATAAATAGAGTGAAATGTGAGAGATTTGGGAGGCAGAGAGAGACCGAGAGGCTCATCCTGACAGCAGAAAGAGAGGAAGAGGAAGAGAGGACGGAGGGATGAGAAATGGCTCTATTGAAGGCCGGCCGAGAGCGTTCCGCATGAATGAGTGAGGAGAAAGACAGAGGACAGTGAGGAGAGATGACTGGAGACAGTGTCATGGTGTGTCTCTATAAACAGGCCTGTGATGAGACGCTTCTCTGTCTTCTCTCCAGTTAAGCTGCTGCTGCTGTCGTTGTTGTTGTTGTTGTCGTTGTTGTTGTTTTCCCATCAAAGGCTCCATCATGTTAGGAAGAGACGGTGTTCATGTCGGAGTAAAAGGCTGGAAGAGACTCCGGAGCCGGAATCAAAGATCTCTTTCTTTTCTTCTTCTTCAGTCTGTTTGCTCTTTTCTCCTTCGGCCCTGTTCAAGTCCTCCTCTTTCTTTTTATTTCCTCTGTTTCTTCCTCTCTCCCCCTGCGATTTCTTTACCTTTCTCTCCTCTCCTTCATCTTTTCTCTCCCGTCATTCCATCTGCTCCTCTTATTTCCTTTCCTTTACTTTTTCTTTCATTTCCTCTCTTCTCTACTCATTTCCTTTCCTTCATCTCATTCCTTTCTGCTCCTCTTCTTCCTTTTCTTTCTCTCCATCACATCTACTCTTCTATCTTTGCCTCCTCTGTCCTTTCCTGCCATCTTGTTTCCTTTTCTTTTCCTCTTTCCTTTCCTTTCTGTTCTCCTCTCCTTCATTTCTTTCTTTCCTTATTTGTGTCCTCTCCCCTCCTGACCTCACCTCACCTCTCCTGTCCTTTCCGTCTTTTCCTCCACCCTCATTTCATCTCTCCTCTTCTCTACTTTCCCTCCTGCCCTCTTCTCCCATCTCCTATCTCTCCTTTCCTTTCCTCCCTCTCTACTCCTCTTCTGTCCTTTCCTTTCCTTTCCACTCCTCATCTTTTTTCCCTTTCATCTCTCATTTTTGTCCTTTCCTGCCCACTCCCCTCCTTCATTTCTTTCTTCCTTTCATTTCCTTGTTTTATCTCTTCTCCTCTTCTGACCTTACCTCACTTTTCCTTTCCTTCTTTTCCTCCACCTTCATTTCATCCCTCCTCTTCTCTACTTTCCCTCCTCCCTTCTTCTCCCATCTCCTATCTCTCCTTTCTTTTCTTTCCTTTTTCTCCCTCTCTACTCTTCATTCCTTTCCTTTCTGCTCTCCTCTCCCTCATTTTCTTTTCTTTCTTTCCTTTCCTCATTTTCCTCCACTCTTATTTCATCTCTCCTCTACTTTCCCTCCTCATCTCTCTTCTCTCTCATCTCCTATTCTCTGCTTTCCTTTTCCTCTCCTCCTCCTCTCCTCCTCCTCTCCTCTCCTCCTCTCCTCCTCCTCTCCCCTCCTCTGTCAGTATGTGATGAAGATGAACTGTTAAGGCCACTGAGGACACCACAGTCTCTTGTCACCTCTTTAATAAAGACATAAAACTCTTTTATAAAACCTACAGTTTGCTGAGTGAAGCTGGTTCGTCTCCATCAACCAGAGACGAAGGTCCTCTCAGCTCTCACATGACCTGCAGGTGTCACACAGATTTAAACTAAAAACCGTCTATCCCAAGACGTCCTCTCATTATATTATTTACGGGAGTAAAACTTGCTGAAACGTGTGTTTAGCCTTAGATTTCCTTTTGTTGTTCCTCCTAAAAGTTCACAGTTTTGATCAGAAACAGCTGGTTCGTCACAGCTGCACCGGACAAAACGCCGACGCCGACGCCGACGCCAGATAAAAGCACACAAGTAAATGTTTAAAATGTAAAAGCAAAACACAAGAAATGATGACGGCGGCTGGCTTGTTTTATAAAGCGAGAGATGAGAGGATGATAAAGGAAAGTGATGAACGTGGTGAATTAATATGACAAGTCTGATTCCCACAGTGTTGTGATTCTTGCTGTAAATTATGTGAACAGTCCCAGCGACCAGAGAGCTGATTAGATCTGATGTGTATGTGTCTTCTTTTGATTATTGTGGGTGATTATATAATAGAGTGTGATCTACTTCCTGCTGAGGAGGCAGAATAACAGCAGGAATGTACTTAAAGCATCTTCAGAAAGAGCTCAAGATTATACATGTTGGACAAATCTCCTCTTTAGAGGTTCAACGTGTGACAAGATTATTCTTAAAGTCATCTAAAATCTTTCTTCCCTTCTTTATGTTTTAACCTTTCTTCCATCATTTTTCCTCTCTTCCCTCTCAGTCTTTCACTCTGTCTCTCTCTATGACACAGTTGTAATCAGACTCTTTAGTTTATGGCTGAATGACTTTGAAAACATATCTATCATTAGGGATGCACAATATTATCGGCACGTCATTGGTATCGGCTGATAAAAGGCCAATTTGTTGCCGTCTCCTCCGCCGCCTGACTGTGCTTCCCACCGGTCATGCTGCGGCTAACGCTCCGCTAGCCTCTCAGCTAACGTTAACCCCGGCTCTCCATATGGATCCAACCAACTGGTTTCAGGTTAAAGTGAGAAGAAGCAGCGGGTCTGACGGGCAGCTGAGTGAAGTGGAGCCTGCGGAGGAAACACTGGGGCCGTCAGTCCGTCGAGGAGCTGCTATGTTCGGCTACACACATAGGAAACACCTCGGCTGACAGGATGTACCACTCTGTTTGGGGGGGTGGGGGTGTAGACCAGAGATTAATCCTACACATTAATCTAATGAACTCATAGAAAACTCTGCTCTTCCAACTTGGCAGGTTCATTAAAGTTTTAATGCTGAGCTCCTGAACTCCAGTCTTCATAAGTTCTTCCTTCATATATTGTCTTTCTTGATCATACTTAGTACAATCTATGCTTGCATGCATAATAATCTCCTCAGCCAGCTGGAAAATAATATGTGCATATATCGGTATCAGCATCAATGAGTTGGACATATCGGCATATCGGATATCAGCAAAAAATCCAATATCGCGCATCCCGACTAATCGTGATTATTTTGACCGATATGATTTGCGATATTAGAGGGAATTATAATTTATTTATTTATATATTATAATTATAGTCTCGTTTTCACTGAAAAACATATTAAAGTGATTTTAACAGCATGACAATATTTAATTTAAATGGTATTTTGACACACAAATATTACTCCTCCTGCGGTTTCTGCCATGTTACGATTTCAATAAAATTTTGATGAATTGTTCGGCTCTACTTTTGTTCTGAACTCTTCTAATCGCAGCCGTAGATCAGCCCAACAGCCTGCTATTAATCTCTGGGCGATTATATCTTAAATAAGTGCAGCCTGAATTAACTCCCCTCGTTCGTCACGGCCTTTTATCAGGCGACGCCTCCGACTGAAAAGCATTAGAGGTGCTTATAAGCACTAAATGTTGGTGATGAAGGTGAAGCCGTTTAACATGAATCAGAGTTTTAGGAAATTCTATGAAACATTTTAATATTTCTGCTTTTGAGGAACGCTGTTAAAAGGAATATTGCATTTATTTGATCCTCATGTCACTGTGGTTAGTTAATGACTTAAAGATAAAACACTCAGGTTGCAGAAACTCTCAGCTTTCATGTGCTGAAGTTTTAATTTCCAGAGTGACAAAGTCATGGTTGTAAATATCAAACATGTCGGAGACATTTAGAACAAAAAAAACCAGTCCTGTAGGTTTAAAGCAGCCTGTTTATTTCACGCTGTTAATGGTCTTTAATGGTGAAGAGGAAACAATGATGAAGGTAAATTTCGATTGTGGCGGCAGCTGCAGTGATGTGGCGTGCAGACAGATAGACTGCGGATCCCCCCGCTGCCACACACACACACACACACTCTCTCTCTATACACACACACACACACTCTCTCTCTATACACACACACACACTCTGCATTAGTCCATGCCGGGGGGATGAATAGATGCAGCAGTGTGTCTAATGTCAAACTAGGCCACTGGTTGCAGAGCAGAGACTGGCAGCGTGTTGGACTGCAGAGATCAGTGTGTTCGTCAGCTGCTGCTCCGCCGGCGGTCTGCTGCTGTTAATTATACACCTGATTATGACAAAGACTGAGGCACAGATGACGACAGAACAGCCTGATGTTATAACAGTGATCACTACAAACCCTGTGGCCTCGACTATAAGTTTAATTGCATCTATATCATAGTTTAATTATCCTTCCTTCCATTATCTGAAGCTGTTTGTCCTGTCCAGGGTTGCGTGGGACTGGAGACCATCGCATATCCATCTACTGTACAGTATGTGTGTGATGTTCATCAGCAGGAATGAGATGATTTAATTCTGGGTTTGGTACTTTGGATTTATGTTTCTGCAGTTTATTACACAGCAGAGTCTGGACATTAACTCCCTCAGCACTCAACAGTGAAGAGGTTTCACAGCAGGTTAGCTGCACTAAATAGAGTTAAAAAGGTAAGTAAGTAAACTTTATTTATAAAGTGCCTTGAAAACCAGAGTTACCAGGTGCTTTATAATGCAAACAACTGAAGAAATGGAAAGTTAAAAACAGGAAATAACAAAATAAAAAAACAATAAAACTACACAGAGAGCAATCACACATTACAGGACAAAGTGCTTATGAAACAGGTGAGTTTTTAACAGCTTCTTAAAACTGACTCAGCGTTTTTTATAACTAGAGGAAGACGGTTCCAGAGGACCACAACTGGAAAAGCACCGTCACCTTTGGTTTTGAGCCTAGATTTCAGAAGAGCCAGACAGCGTTGATCAGTAGACCTCACTGCTGCCAGGGGACACAATCATTCAGAAATATGAAGTGGGCCCAGCCCGTGTAGTAATTTATAGGTAATTAAAAGAATTTTTAAAATCAGTTCACACTTTGTGGGTAAAAAAAAATAGTAAAAATGGAAGAAGTAAACTTAAACCCAAATCATACATTTTGCTTCTGCTGGTTGCCTTAAGGGTGTGTATGATGTAAATTTTATCATCTGTCCGTGTCCGCAGATTGTCCATGCGCAGCAACAAATGTGTGAACATTTTAGAAGCAGAGCTGCATCCGCTGCACATGTTGATGTTTGTTTTGGAGTTTATCCTGTTTTTTTTCGCTTATATATGTGAATCTCAAAAATACTTGATCCTACACTTCCCACAATGCAGCTCTTTGCATGGTACTCGCCCACAGCAATGCAGTAACGCAGGATTTCTTTTTTATTAGATCACTTAAAGGTTTCTATTTTTTAAGGGAAATTTGACAAATATGATATTAGTTAACTCCTGATACCTTCTTAGATTGTGACGTCCAGCTGTTAAACAGCTGCTGAGAGGTGATTACAGTCTATCAGTCATAACTTGTATTTGCTGTAGTCTGCAAGCTGCTCCTGAGTGACATTTTAGTTAAGAAGCAGAAATTTGAAGTCTTAAGCTGAAGTAACTCTTCTGACATCATCAGCGTTATTTTCTCAGACTTTGCAGACTGAAAAGCTGTTTTCGCAGGTCGAGCGGTTCTGCTCACGATGACTGAACGGATCTTTTGGGTGTAAAAATAGGTGAAATGCTCCTTTAATATATTTACAGTTTACGCCAGCAGTGGCGGTGATGTCAGGACCTCAGCAGAGCAGAGTCAGCTGAGGGAAGCTGTTTTATGGAGGATGATGCTGCAGCAGGAACACACACACACACACACACACACACACACACACACACACACACAGTACAGAGCAGCACCTCCGACTGCTGTTGAACTGCATGAAGTGGGATATAATGAAGAGGTGTGTGTGTGTGTGTGTGTGTGTGTGTGTGTGTGTGTGTGTGTGTGTGTGTAGGTGACACAGCGATAAAGAGAAACTGCCTCTACAGTCTCTCAGAGTTTTAGATCTCTGTTCCTCCTTCACACTTCCTCTCTCTCTCTCTCTCGCTCTCTCTCTCTCTCTCTCTCTCTCTCTCTCTCTCTCTCTCTCTCTCTCTCTCTCTCTTTATTGTTGCCAAGTTTTACATTTTTTATTAATTTCGCTGAATGAAAGTTGGCTGATTTAATATTTTTACTTTCTGCCTGCTGGAAGTTTTTCTGGGCTCTTAACGCTTTGCTCGGTTGCATTTTATGGTTTTATGTCTTGAATATTAATGTTGTGTATATCTCTCGCCAGCTAGCCGTCACCACTGTTGGAAAATGAGTTTATCAACTTACAGCTCGGGTCACACCGGACACTTTATCATTTCTAACATTGTGTAGAAGAGTCTGAATCAGTGCGTGTAGCTGCAGACGTGACGGATATCATTTCATTCATGTATGAACAGTAACATGTTTTTCTTCTATTATCTCAGTCAGCATGTTAATCAGCAGTAACATTATACAGTATAGTCAGTGTTGCCTGGTTTCAAAACTTTATTGAAGCAGTATCTCACTGCTATAAGGTGAAAAAATAATACCGAACATTTTTAATATCTGCAACATTACATTAAGTAGAAACTTCCAACTGTCTTGTGCTGAACTTAATACACATTCCCTGTAACCTTGAATTATACTTTTCATATTGTTGGTACCCTGAAGATCTTCTTAGAATTTAAAATGAATTGAATGAGTCAAAGAATTTAAATATAAATTAAATAGAAATTCTGCTCTATATCCCCAAACATAACATTAATATTTCATATCCTGAAATATGAATATCTTAAGGTTAAAGACATAAATAGATTAATAGTGCAATTTAATAGATTCATGGTGTAATAGATGATTAATAGTGTCATAAATTGATAATAGTGTAATAAATAGATGAATAGTGTAATAAATAGATTAATAATATAATCAAACAGATGAATAGTGTAATAAATTAATTAATTGTGTAATAAACAGATTAATTGTGTAATAAATAGATTAATGTTATATGTAAATAGATTAATAGTGTAATAAATAGATGAATAGTCTAAATAAATAGCTGAATAGTCTAAATAAATAGATGAATAGTGTAATAAATAGATGAATAGTCTAAATGAATAGATGAATAGTGTAATAAATAGATGAATAATTTAAATAAATAGATGAATAGTGTAATAAATAGATGAATAGTCTAAATGAATAGATGAATAGTGTAATAAATAGATGAATAATTTAAATAAATAGATGAATAGTGTAATAAATAGATGAATAGTCTAAATAAATAGATGAATAGTGTAATAAATAGATGAATAGTCTAAATAAATAGATGAATAGTGTAATAATTGATGAATAGTGTAATTGATGAATAGTGTAATAAATAGATGAATAATTTAAATAAATAGATGAATAGTGTAATAAATAGATGAATAGTCTAAATAAATAGATGAATAGTGTAATAAATAGATGAATAGTCTAAATGAATGGATGAATAATGTAATAATTGATGAATACTGTAATAAATAGATGAATAGTGTAAATAAATAGATGAATAGTCTAAATGAATAGATGAATAGTGTAATAAATAGATGAATAGTGTAAATAAATAGATGAATAGTCTAAATGAATGGATGAATAATGTAATAATTGATGAATACTGTAATAAATAGATGAATAGTGTAATAAATAGATGAATAGTCTAAATGAATAGAGGAATAGTGTAATAAATAGATGAATAGTCTAAATGAATAGATGAATAGTGTAATAAACACAATAATTTACCTGCTAATAATAGCAAACGACAACAAGCTAACGCTAATGTTATAGGTTGTAATTAAAACTGCTGATGCTAAAGTCACTTTAAAGGGAAATTCTGATCTGAATTCAAGTCAAACAGTTTTAAGGCGTGAGCTGAGCGACTCTACAAGCTGTTAAACAGTTCAAATATGAATAAAGGAATGTAGAAGAGCGACTTTTGTTTTTAAATGATATTAGTAAGGCTAATTAAAAACACATTATGAAAATAGAACCTAGCAATTTATAAAGCTGGAAACTGTATGTAACTGTAAATACAGTATGTAGCTGTAACTGATGTAAATGTGGTGGTTTTGTTGGTGTTTATTGAATGTAAACTGTGAAGCAATCAGAGGGCAAACGTTTTGTTGTGTCAGTAATACAGTAACACAGTAACACAGCAGATACAGTATGTTGCCTTGGTTTCCTGTTAGCGTGCTGCTGTAGTGTCAGTGAGGTTTGTGAGAGCCAAGTCTGCTCTGAACCCACACTGAGATGTTCATCAACACCTAAGCAGGAAGATGGAGAGCAGCCAGACGGACCAGCAACATTACACACACACACACACATTCAGCTGCCATCCCTGCCCTCTCTTCCTCCTCCTCATCAGCCTCACTCAGTGATTCACCAAAAGAGCATCCATGTTGCCAGTCTGGTCTCTCCAAATGGCGAATGAATAACACGTTCGATTTCGCGTGTCGACGCAACGCATTTGAATCTTTTTTTGTGTGTCATTTGATGTCGTTGTGTTTGAGTGAAAGGGGAGGTGACGCGTTTCAGATGACGTCAGTGATGTTTATGAGGTGATCTTGGCTTGTTATGAGGAGGCGAGTTGGGCAAAAAGTTACACAAGCAGCAGGAGAGCAACCTTTATCCTGACATCGGGACATTTTAACCATCACGTCGGGCATTTTAGTGCCGTTAAACAGGACGTTTTCACCTCATTTTACTGTTTTAACCCAAACCGTGATCTTCCACTGACCCTAACCATGTGGGGTTTATCCCTAAACCTAAACATAAAGATAATAAGATTTGATCGTGAAGTACCATCAAACCACATTTTTACTCCAGACGGAAACTCCGCTCTCATAGCTGTGAGAGCTGAGTGGCGGCATGGAAGGAAATATAATATTATTACATGTAGTGATCTGTCCTCATTCATAATAATCAAAGGCTCCGAAAGAGTCTGACTGAAAACAACACAAGTCTAAATACATTAGTTTCTAGTATTAAACTGCAGGGAGAGTTTCTCTGTGTTCAATGTTTTGATGAACATGAAGAATGATGAACATTTTCTGTAGTAGACTTTTAAATTTTAAACTTTTTGACCATTTAATTTAACTGCTGTGACTCTGTGGAAGATAAAACAGCTTGTTTCCTCCATGGAGGGAAATTTCAATCATCCAAAACCTGAAACTTCATTATAAAAAAAAATGTCAAATTCTTGTTTTGGAGATTTTTAATTTTGTATCAGTGTGTTGACATGAAATCATCTTATTAAAAATGAGGATTAAAACAAACAAACTTCAACTCTTGGTATTTAACTGTGTGTGTTTGTGTGGAGCTCACACACACACACATACACACACAGACGGAGAGAGAGAGTGTGAAAGCTCAGTTAGACTCGTGTGCGTCACTGCTGCTGGGAGCAAAAAGACTGTCGTCGTTTGGCAAATGCCACGGCAACATTATAGACAATGGTACATCTAAATCTGTATCCACAACACACCCACTGCAATGCAGCTCACACACACACACACACACACACACACACACACACACACACACACACACACACACACTGATCTATTGTAAATCTGCTGTTTCAACCAAGCAGTAACAGAAAGGCAGGATGTGTCCGACAGTATTATTGGAAACAGTTTAAAGGACACAGTGTGTGTGTGTGTGTGTGTGTGTGTGTGTGTGTGTGTGTGTGTGTGTGTGTGTGTGTGTATGTGTGTTCCTGTTTTTTGGGTGTTTATATTTAGCCCATTTTGAACATGAGAGGGGTACGAAACATCTCAGTGTTTGTTAAGCAGTGTGTGTACAGTAAATAGTTTTAATCCTAGAATTAGTGTATGCGTGTGTGTGTGTGTGTGTGTGTGTGTGTGTGTGTGTGTGTGAGAGAGAGAGAGTGTATGCGTATGTGTGTGTGGGTCTGTCAGAGGCTACTTTCAGGGCCAAATTTCAGACTTAAGACCAGTTAATTGGGTACAGTTTGTCCAATAGGAGACAAAAGCCGTGTCTTCAATTGGTAAAAAGCTGATTTTAGTGTCAGTGTTAAGGTTAGTGTTATGGTGAGTCTCCAGGAAATTAATATACGTCTATGTAATGTCCCCAAAAGTGACCTAGGAGTGTGTGTGTGTGTGTGTGTGTGTGTGTGTGTGTGTGTGTGTGTGTGAGAGAGTGAGACACACAAAGAGAAACTGTTACGTTACATAAACTCATTCAGCGTTTCCATCTCTCTCCAGGTTTTCCAAACATTACCACATCACTCTGACTGAGCTCTTTGCAGTGGAAGCTTTTAGCTCAGCTTTCAACTTCCTGTCTGTTAATTACCTCGACATTGCTGCTAGCGCTCATTATGAAGGTTAGCGGCTTATTCACGTTTAGTACAAATCCGTTCAGAGGCTAAATTAAAAAGTTTAGTTCCTTTACCGACGACCTACTGAGGCTTTTCTCAGGGATAAATCAGGAGGTTTTTTGTGTTTGTTTTTACCTCTTGCTGCTCTTCGCTGTCGTATTTACTGCACTACACTTCCCAGAAATCACCTGTCATCTCGTCCTGTTGGATTTATGTCCATGTTGTTGCCGCTGACCTCATCTGAACTCCATATCTGAACTCATGTAGCTCAGAAAGCCCCGACGGCTCAGCTGGCTGTTAGATTATAGATTGTGAGTTGAAATCCTGCCTTTGTTTGTAAAGATATTTCAGTTTAATTAACAAACAAAAAAAATATATATATTTTCATGCACATCTGGAGATTTATAAACCTCAGATTATGTTCAACACCACATTTATATCAAAATTAACTACTTATTTATTCATTTATTTATGTGAAAACTAATAATGAGTGACCAAATGGCTTTTTCATGTTAGAAGTCTGTTAAACATTCATGATTTGTGCAACTCAGCCTGTAAAAACAGCTGTATGAACTGTATAAACCCTGGTGATGTCATAGTGATGTCATAAGAGGACATTTATAACAGGTGTGGATGTCTGCAATTACCAGGCAGTGAGGGGGCTACCTATCCCGTTGCATTCTGGGAAGTGTAGGATTCAGTGTTTTTGAAGCTTGACCCATTAAACTCAGGACATCGTGGTCTCTTGCAGCCCTGCATTTGAGTCCTTCAGCTTATGGAAGTGTAATATCTCATCGGTGAAGACTGTAGTTTTAGTATCTGAAATCAGTCCATTAGAATCTTTAATTTCGTCTTTGGCCAATAAAAACTAGGCCTTTCCTTGATTAGTGTGCTCCGTGACCCAAACATTTACTGTCAAAACAGTTTAATAATCCACTCACTGTACTTACATACTTAAAGTATGCTAGCCGGCTTAGCCACATTAGCCTGGTTACTCATGTAGTGTCGCTGCCGTCTGAGTGACAAACCAGAGACCCGAGCTGGACGATCCTCCCATGAAACTGACCGAGTGCAACACTGTTATTAAAATATGTGCCGTTATCCCTGTATTTAAACGATATCACGTCTCCCCTTTCTGTGACGGTCTGCTTTTCACTCCGACTTTGAGTGAAGCCGTTCAGAACGACTATAAACACATTTGATGTCCGCCGTGGTCGTACAACACGTCATAAGAATCAGTTCTGAACGATCGTCAATCAGCATAACCGTCAACCGTCAACCGTGATCCTAACACCGAGGTTCATACTGAACCGTGAATGTTTGCACCGTTACACCTTTAATTATAACGAACAGAGCAAACGAGTCTGTTTGTCTGCAGCAGGCGTCTGGATGTCAGCTGGCAGTTAAAGACTAAACTGAGTTATTGTCCTGGACTGCTTATCCAGCCAGCACAGAGTTACCTTGGCTAGCTGTGTGTGTGTGTGTGTGTGTGTGTGTGTGTGTGTGTGTGTGTGTGTGTGTGTGTGTGTGTGTGTGTGTGTGTGTAAAACATCCCACAGAGCCGCTCTTTGTCTCAAAGGATTGGGTTGCACTAAACGAACAAAGCATCCACGGTTGCCAGTAGCGACGGGAGCAGGTGAAGTGAAACTTAAGGCTGAAATTAGTTTGTGTGTGTGTGTGTGTGTGTGTGTGTGTGTGTGTGTGTAGTATGTCTATGTAAGGCTAAGTCTAAAAGCTAAAAGCAGCAGAAGTGAAACAAAGAGACTGTTAGTTGGTTTAACACAGACACAAAATTGTTGTGTCTTTCTGTCGTAGCGTCTGACGAGATAACTAAGCCTTTACAAGAAGTCTTCATCTGCGTGTGTGTGTGTGTGTGTGTGTGTGTGTGTGTGTGTGTGTGTGTGTGTATCAGTCAGAAGATGTCCTGAAGAAAAGAAAAAAAAAGACAAAATAAGAAAAGGAGGAAAAAGAAATGATGGAAAACAACATGCAGAATTAATGAAAGTTGTCAGAAACAGTATTTATTTCCTCTCATGTTTTAATAAAGTCTTTCAACAATCTTGGCGTGAAAAGAGCTGTTTCAAGGTTTAGTTTAATATGATCATTTTCATATTGAAGACATGAGACATGAGCAGCGTGTCAGCCTTCAGTGGTCTCTGGTTGCTGTTTTATTCACAAATCTGCTGATTTGCAGAACACACATCACAGAACAGGTGGAGGGCGCTGCTTCATGGTAGATATGTTGTTGTGTTGCGTCTTGTTTTCAGCAGAAACAAATAGTGAACACAACACTGACACATCATCAGCTTTTAAGTTGATATGTTGAACTTGTTAGCAAACAGTTGCTTATTTCCAACATTATCATTCATGTGGAGTCGTGTTTCTGTCCACCTGGTGAATGTAAGTCCAATATTCACTCTCTTTTAGCTCTGTTTTTACTCTCTACCAACTCCTGAGGGAAATATCTGGCTCTTTAGCTGCTAAATGCTCCACTATGTTCACCAGCTAGTCTACAGCTAACTGTGTCTGTTTGGTGCTGAGCAGGTAGTGTACAGCGGCTTTTTACAGCTTTTTCTCTGAAAACGTCGCTATGAGAGCACTGAGAGTGAACCAGAACAGTAAAGTTGCAGCTGGACAGATAAACAATGAGCTGAAACTCACTATAAAGCTCCGTAAAGCCGAGAGGAGCTGCAGAGTCACTGATAATTCTCTGTAGGTTCATCACTGAACACATTACACACATTACAGCTCCTACTACTTCTAATACTAATAGTCATAATTATTATTATGATAGGAAAGACAGCAAAACCATTTACGTAACAGTATATACAGTGCCATGTAAATATAATTATAATTAATAAATTATTTTCAGTTTGTTTATGTTTAAGATGTTTTAAAGCCATGACACACACATGCAAACTGTGCTTCTTTCATTTATTTATTTTACTAAACAGACAGAAGCAGTGACATGTTGTAGATTTAAGAGACTTAAGACTCCTGTTTGTTGGGTTTTTACCATAGACGGTATAAAAATATGGACGTAGTTACCGTGACGACACCGGTTGGTTTCTGAAGAGCGGTTTTGAAGCTCAAAGTGAGCCGCTCCGGCTGTCGCCATCTTGGCACTCCCAAGATAACTCCCAGCCAATCAAAAATGGGCAAAGAGGCGGGCCGAATGACTGAAACAAGCCACCTAGCGGCTGGCGGACCTGTCACTCAAAGCAGCCATGTCCTTCATTATGCAGAACTTTACGGCTTAATAAAATTTAAACGGGTGAGTTATAAAAAAATTCACCCCCGAACAGTTGTCATGAAGGAGGAAATTAGCTACAGAGACCAAAACCGTTGTTTGTACCAGACTGTAAACATGTTTATTTCTGCTGTAAAGTTGGACATTTTAACATGGGGGTCTATGGGGATTGACTCGCTTTTGGAGCCTCAAGTGGCCATTTAAGGAACTGCAGTTTTTGGCTTCATTTTACAGCCCCGGAGGTTGCCGCTTGTTTTTGTTGGTCGTGTTACTGTACAGCGATCACGATGGACTCATTATGATTGTTGACGTACATCAGCTGTGGAGACAAGTTAAGATTATGATGACTGTTTATGATCTACTAATAAAAGTCACAGACGTGTACAAACCACAGCAGACTGTCATGGAAACTATGATTATTATCATGGTTACAGTTATCGAGTAAATGCAGATACATGTATGACAACAACGTAATGATGCTATTTTTGACCTTAAGATCAGTATTTCAATATTAATCAGTGTTTGTTGGGTTTAGAGCAGCAAAGATAGTCTGCTGACATGTAACAGGGTTTGAGGTTTGGACATCTTGTGTGTATATTAGGTTTCTGTTATTGACCTCCAGGGTCAAACAGGGGTCAGATGGTGACATCAGAGACGTACAGTGTGACTGTAGTGAAACACAGGACAGCTCACATCACCTGCAGGTCTGCTAGAGGTCTTTACAGTGACTCAGGACTCGGTCTATGTGACCTCAGAGACTCATCAGCAGGTTTATTATTTCAAACAAATGTTCATCATGGAGGCTTGTAAATAAAACGATGCACAAGACACAATCATTTCTCAAATTTTGGGACCCAGACATAAAAACTGCACCTCACATTTTCATAGAAGAAGAATTTAGATGATATTTTCCTTTTTTAGAGAACATTTTACTGGTTGAGATTATTTCTGTAACTTATTTTCTCGATTAATCGTCTATAAATGTTTAAAAAGATACTCAGTTTACTGTCATATATGACAAAGAAAATCAGCAAATTATCTCATTTGAGAAGCTGAAACCGGAGAATATTTGACAAAGTGAGTAATTGATTATCAAAATATCTTCTGATTCATTTTCTCAGCTCTGTTGCTCATTCTGTGTATTTTAAATGAGACTATATTAATCATATTTCACTCAGTTAAAGAGTGATATAACCTCCATGAGGCGATAAAAGACAGAAAACATTTACATGTCAAGCAATCAAACAAAGTGCTGATTGTTTAATTGGGGTTGAGCTGCTCTTTCATCCTCACTGCATCAAACCAACAGACTAAATACTCGTGTTTGAAAGAGGATTTAATTAAAACTGTATTGAATGAGCCCGTTCAGAATAACCGAACCTATAAATAGTTTTGTGAACAGATCGTTTTCCTTCACTAAACGTTTTCCATCATGACTGACTGAGAGTTTACCTGCTCTGTTTTTAGAGAATATTTATCCTGCGTGGGCGCCGTTACGCAGGAATAAGAGCATCCCTTTAATACCAGATACAGTATGTGTGTGTGTGTGTGTGTGTGTGTGTGTGTGTGTGTGTGGGAGAGAGAGAGGAAGAGTGTATACTGGTAAATGAGAGTGGGAGGAAGAGGAGTGAAGGACAGTTGAGTGGTCAAACCGTGCTGCTGAATATGCTGCTGGCGTCGATGATTCAAGGCTCGGTGAGTCAGCCGCTTCAGAGGAAAACACTCGATAGAGAGCGAGAGGACGGAGACGTCACTCTGTCCTGAGCTTTCAACACTTCCTCCAATGGTTCTCTTCAGTTCAGATATCACACGAGTTAACAGCAGGTAGAAAACATTCATAGTAATCTCTCATAGTTTCCTGTTTCCTGACGTATGTCCTGTTTTTATCATGTTTTTGCACCATTTCGATTGTAAGTAATAGTAATAATAGTAATTGATATTAATAGTTTTGTCTATAAAATGTCAAAAAACAGAGAAAAATGCCCATTATAACTTCTTAAAGCTCAAGGTGACGTCTTCAAATGTCAAACCAACGTCTAAAACCCAAAGATATTCAGTTTACTGTCATGTGTGACACAGAAAAGCTTCAAATTCTCACATCTGAGAAGTTTCAACTGCTTAAAAAAAAATCACTAAAATGATTATTTGATTATTAAAATCGTTGCAGATTAATTTGTTGACGATCGATTAAAGGGATAGTTTGCATATTTTGAACAGTAGCTGATCGTGGAAGGGGTGAAGTCAATTTTTGATCATTTTCACACAAAACATAGAAGGCTTAAATATATTGTAGATCTCCATTTATTGAAAAAATTATTTCAGTTTTCCAGCTACAAGAGAGAACTCACTTACAGTAAATTAGGTCCTCTTAAAATCTCTTTTATCACAAATTTTAATAACCAAAAAAAACTCTTTTAAACATTGGATTTAAAAAGAAAAACCATAAATAATGAGCTATAAATATACAGTAATGCTCTTTGATATTGTATGTTTATGTAAGAAGCTCTAAATAGAATATGTAGATATTATATTTCAAAGCTTTTGAATATTTTTAATTAAATATCAACATCACTGTTATAAATCTGCAGTGACTCTTTACATCCAACTTAATGATGAAACAGTTTGTTGATTAATCTGTAACTATTTTGATAATTGAATAATTGTTTTGCTGTTCTTCTCTGTTTTATATTATTGTAAACTGGGTTTTACATTGTTGGTTGGTTGGTTGTGATGGACATTCTCCACTTTTTTGTTGGTATTTTGTTGACTGAACAACTGATTGATTAACTGATCAACTATCAGCACATTAATCTGTAATGAAAACAGTTGTTAGTTGCAGCTTTAATCCTGAACTGCAGGTTGAAAACAGGTTTGAGTTGTGATGTCAGTTGGAAGGTTTCTACCTGTTGAACAGGTGTGAGGTTTCTGTATATTTGGAGAGGTCACATGACCGTTGATGGACAGCGACGTGCAGACTGTCAGAGATGTTACTGACTGAACCTGAAGGACATTTTTAAAGCTGTTCTTAAAGCATCTTTGTCAGTTTAACCTGCCGTCATGATTTTTTTGAGGTTTTCTTTGAAATCTTAACATGACTCATGTTTCTCCTGCTGCCTTTGTGTTTGTGTGATTCAGTTCTTCTGATGTTAAACGTCCTGTTTCTGTTTCTGTTCCTGCTGTACGTCTCTGTGATAAAAGCAGCAGAATGACTCAACTTCAACAGAAACAACCTCACAGTCACTTTCTTTCTTTTCTTTTTTTACAAACAGTGACTTCAAGCTAGAACTGGCAAACGTTTATTTTAGGTTGATCACTGGTTCCCAACCTGCTTTAGTGGTGAATCAAAGCCTCATAGATAACTAGTGTTGTGGAAATTTCCCTGAGAAAGAGCCACATGGAGACCTAAAGAAAGCATTAAACATCGTTAGTCGTTGAAGCAGTTGGAGACAATCCATCACACCATCAGTAACAATTATACAAATGTCCAAACATAAACAAAAATACAATCATCTTGTATTTTTGGAAAGAAAGCATGTTGTTCCCTTTCCCTAAAGATTGTGAACCCAAACTAGACAGCTTTATACCTCTCTAGAAGCAAAACTATAACAGTCTGGTCCCTAAACGGACACTTCCACAAACCGTTACACCTTCTTACAAACAAGTATGATCACATGGTCGTACGATCGAACAGAGACTTCATGGTCAATCAATAACTTCAAACATGGACATCCTTCAACTTAAGCTTGTCTAGATACCTCATGATCCACACAGTGTCTAAGACAAAGATATCTAACCCCAGAGGTCAGCAAACAGCCCTCAGAGAGGTCAACTAGACTAGGAGCAGGACTACATCACCAACATGTGTCCCCAAAATGACAATGACATCACATTCAGTCGATAACAAATATCGACTCTGTAGTTTAAACACATTTGTAACATATAAACAGAAGATTTATAAAATGATAAACCTGCTATTCAATTTTCTTTCACACCAGTGTCACAGGTTACATGTGTCTGAGCTGAAATGATCAATTTAAAAATAATCAGCAACTATTCTGACAATCGATTAAAAGTCATTTTTCAAACCAAACGTTTTCAGCCTCTCGACTGTGAGGATTTGATGCTTTTCTTTAAGAGCTTTATAGACATTTGGTGACATCATGTTGGACTTTAAGACTTCCAGATGAGACATTTTCATTATTTTCTGGGGGGGGTTTTTGCAGTTGTGTGCAGATTAACCAAAATGTCTGTTAATTTTTAATTTTATTTATTTTTCTTTGGGTATTTTATGCTTTTATTGGACAGTTGAGAGATGACAGGAAATGACATGAACCAACATCCGCTGCCAGAATTATTTATTTTAATTTAAGATCATGATCTGTTTTTCAAGAGAGACTCAGACTGTAGAAAAGTATATAAACTTTAAAAACATAGACAAGACAATTCAAAAACACAATCTATATACACATTAACGTCCTCTTTTCATATTTTGTTTTTTATTTGAATAGTTTTTAGAGTCCTGGAGAGATAAAACTCCTAGAAAAGATAATTTCTTGTAGCAGAAAGTTCTGTCTGGTGAATCTTCAGCTTTACACCGTCGACCTCTGAACTAATCAACAACAACATCGATTAAAAGATGAATTGTTTCGATATTCTATATGACAGATAGTCAAGTCTCAAAAGGAGTCTCATAAATCACCAGACATCCACAAAAACAACAAAGCTGCATCAGCAGCAGAGCAGCGGCGGCCTCGACTGCGGATGAACGAAAGACTTTCAAGGACAAATCAGGCAACAAGCAGCAGTGAGAAGATGAATTATAACAACGCCTCGTCCTACAAACAGAAAGGAAAAGTCGAGGTTTATTGAAAGATTATAACCTTCTACACGCAGGCTTGGTGTGAAAACGCCTGAGGATCAATACAGAGAGGATTCCTCTTCAAGAAACCTTTAATAAAAACACTCTCCAACGCTCCGGGAGGAAGTGAAGTGTAGGAGTGTTTCCCACCTCCGTCTCTCTTCCATCCACCGACCTCACACTGTACATGTTCCTGCTGACGGAAGCTGTAAACTCACTGCTGCTGTTTTTAGATACAGAGAAACAAATGTGTATCTTAAAGGTCATTAAAGGTCGAGCGAGATATACAGAAGGTTTAAGCAGGGTGCTGATTTTTCTCATTTTTCGACGTCTCAATGGGTGATTGTTCCCGTTAATGTCATCGTCCTGCCGGGTCAGAACGGGAAGGGAGGTGACGTGACTCAGGCTGCAGCTTTTATTGTTAAACACAACTTGTTGATTGTGTTTAAAAATGCGTAGAATTCAATAAATGACTCTTATTATGAAAAATGTGATAAAAGGTTATAAAAATGCTCTTATTCCTCATGTTCACCAGGCACAAATTATATTTAATTTATCGTGACCCTTGTTGTCGGGTTCATATTTTACTCGTCCACCTGATTGCATTATGTATGAAAGAGACTAGCTGGTGAACATAGTGGAGCATTTAGCAGCTAAAGAGTCAGATATTTCCCTCAGGAGTTGGTAGAGAGTAAAAACAGAGCTAAAAGAGAGTGAATATTGGACTTACATTCACCAGGTGGACAGAAACACGACTCCACATGAATGATAATGTTGCTCCGTAACTGCTGGATGTGGAAATAAGCAACTGTTTGCTAACATGTTAGCCACAACTACTCTATAAGCTGATAATATGACAGAAGTCATGTTTAGAGACTATTCTGCTGAAAACAAGTGGACAAAAAACATCATTTCAAGCAGCTTTAACCAGATTGAAACTACAAAGGATCAAGAATAGAACCCTGAGGAACCCCACAAGTAATTATTGACATTATCAATGTGATGATCATGTTGTAACTGCTGGATGTGGAAATAAAGCAACTGTTTGCTAACATGTTTGTCATCTGTTGTGTTTACTTGTTTCTGTTGCCCCCAAGTGACCAGAAATTATTAAATTATTCAGCTTAGTTTAAGCTCTGATGTTCTTTTACTGATATTGATCACTTTTCATGTTGTCATATTGCTGTATAGACAATCAAATTCAAATTCAAATAAGCTTTATTGGCAGATCAGAAACCTACATTGCCAAAGCAGTACAGAAAATTATAAACATTGACAGATTATTAATAATTTTACAATAACATGTAAATATAAACAATAATATTAAATACAATATAATAAAAGGCATTTTTACAGATGTAATCACACAGAAACATTTACTACAGAGCTTATTTCTCTCAGATTATGACAAGACTTCATATATTACTGCACATTGACTTTTCTCCTCACATAGATCAGGGATAAATTTAGGATATCTTTATATTTGTCACAGTATAATATGAAGTGAGATTCTGTCAATCTCTCTCTGTTTTTTTAAATGTTTATGTATATTTCTGTGTCGCTGCGTCAATCAAAAGTTCAAATTTCAAAGCCAACAATCAGTAATTTCTCTCTTCTCTCTCTGTTTTCAGACATTATCCCAAGACGTCGTTCACCATCGTGGCCGACACGCCGGAGAACCTGAGACTGAGACAGCAGAGCGAGCTACAGAGCCAGGTGAACACACACACACACACACACACACACACACACACACACACACACACAAACAGTCTGCCGGCTGTCATCACCAGTTCTGATGATGTCAGCGTGTCCTGGTGTGTTAGCCCCATGTCGCTAACAGATGATGTCATGCAGCGTTTGCTGGCTGTCCGCTGTCAGGTTGTGTCGGGGAAGAGAATTAGAGCTCCACTGCTGACTGTTATGTCATTAGAGGTTAGATTGATCTGCTGATTATTTTCTTGATTAGTCATTTTGTCTATAAAGTGTGAGAAAAAGTGAAAATGACTGTTGACCAGAGTCAGATTTTATGTCTTTAAATGTCTTATTTTGTCTAAACAACAGTCCAAAACACAAAGATATTCAGTTTACTGTCATTTATGACAAAGGAAAGCATTACATCTTCACATTTGAGAAGTTAGAAGCAGCAAATAGCTATTTTTTTTGGCATATTTGCTTAAAAAATGACTAAAAATAATTGCAGATTAACTTTCTAATTGACTGATTCTTGGAGCTGTGTGTATGGAAGTCGACGTGTGTAGATACAGTTTGTTGTTGTTGATGGTGTACAGTTTGGTGCACGTGGGTTTTAATCAGCTCTCCACCCGTCTGGCACCACACGGAGATGAAAACAAACGCTCAGGTGTGTCAGTAGAAGCTGCTCTGACAGTTCCGCTTCCTGATTGGTCAACGCGATGTGATTTACTGACACACAAACTGATGGAAAGGACACGTATGAGAGAATAAACCAGCTCTGCCATATGTCCTCATCCTGTCTGTGAATGTGTGTGTGTGTGTGTGTGTGTGTGTGTGTGTGTGTGTGTGTGTGTGTGTGTCAGCCCAGCAGACTGCAGTACAAAAGGACAGATGCCCACTCAGCAGTCTGCAGCAGGGGTCGTGCTGTTTGTCATGGGATGTGTGTGTGTGTGTGTTTGTGTGTCTTGTTCTGCTCCAATAAAGATCCGTTTATTAGCAGCTTGTTGTTTATAAAGCAGAGATTTAAACATTCGTTTATTCTGTCACACTCTGACGTTTATCACACCTTCATTCTATTCTTTTTTCTTTCTTTCTTTACATTCTTCTTTATTATTTTGAAAGCACTGAATGAAAATCTGTCAGAGCATTTTTTTCAGTTTCTTTAATTTCCAACATTCTGTCATAATAAGTTGTTTTTATGCCTGAATTTAGACTTTGTTATCAATAAGAAGTTAAATATCTAAAAGCTGTCTCTCTGTGTTTTGAAGCATCATTTTACTGCAGGAATTTACTTTGTCTCTTCCTGTTCTGTCGTTGTGGCTCCAGCTGTGTTAAACTGGAATCCAGTGTCATGTGTTTATCAGACATTTGAATTGTATATAAAGACACACTGACACTTTGGAAAGCTTCTGATTAAAATGCCGTTTACCAAAAATTCATTTCCAAGATGGATATTATTCTTTACAGTCCTGATATCTGCTTGCTTTTCCTCTAATTAGTCTAACTGAGTCAAAATGACCTTATAACGACCTTTGCAAGGAGAAAATGTACAGCATATAGTTCTCTCTTTAATGTCTGGCTGCAGCTTACATGATATGACAGATATACATGTTGGACTCAATGAGAAAACGTTTTACAGATGTTTACAGTCCAACATACTGTAGGAATTCAGTCACCACTGATTGTTTACCTGAGTTCTATGTCGCATGACAGACAAATATTCAATGATTCTTATTAAAAAAAGGTGAAAGAGAGCAGCTGAATTTATAATACAAGAGCATTTAACTGGTAAAAAACATTCACACCGTTATAATCCCAGTTACAGATTATAAGTGCATGAGTGTTTTTACCATAGACTGTATAAAAACATGGACGTAGTATGTGACTCTGCCTAACTCCCAGCCAATCAAAAATGGGCAAAGAGGCGGGCCGAATGGCTGAAACAAGCCACCTAGCGGCTGGCGGACCTGTCACTCAAAGCAGCCATGTCCTTCATTATGCATAACTTTACGGCTTAATAAAATTTAAACTGGTGAGTTATAAAAAAACTCCACCCCCCGTACAGTTGTCATGAAAGAGGAAATTAGCTACAGAGACCAAAACCGTTTCTTGTACCAGGCTGTAAACATGTTTATTTCTGCTGTAAACATGGGGGTCTATGGGGATTGACTCGCTTTTGGAGCCTCAAGTGTTCATTCAAGGAACTGCAGTTTTTGGCTTCATTAGAGGTTGCCACTTGGTTTTTACCCATTTAATGCACATTTCATTTTCAAAAGTATAAACAATAAACACAATGTTACGTAATAACGTCACAGTTCAACATCTCAACAGACATAAATGTTATTTGTGGCACATTATGGTTTAAAATAACATGCGCTTTGACATCTTTGGTAGTTTTTTTAGGCTCAACGACCGTCCACATTTCTAACGTACTTTTATTTCAAACTGATTGTGACTCTTAAATTTGCCATTTTTCATCATTTTGCAGACAATTATATCAACAGGCTTTGATTCACACACACAGGGAAGGAGAAGAAAAAAAACCTTTCTGCTGCAACAAATTAATACTTTTTAAATGAGTTTTCGTCTTCAGGTTTTTAAAAACTTTTCAAATAAAAACACTGGAAAGTGAACACACCACGAACGAACGGTGTTAATCCTGTCACTTTCTCAAAAAGTAACAAGTAATTCATTCAGATTAGTTCAAACACAACATGCATACTGTAACATGTCAGAGAGGTCATTTAATGAGACTGTTGTAAGCTTTTATACGACCAGTGACGGTCAGAGAGAGCGTCTCATCGTTCTTACTAATCTTTATATGATGTCACACAGCTGCACTATGTGTGTCAGACCAGGTTGTAGAGCTGACGTTGATCTGCTCGTTGTCAGGTGTGTGTGACTGGAACAGGTGATGGCAGGCAGGTTGGATACGATGCAGGATATTTAATGAATAATATAAAGTCACTGGAGACACCGAAGATACTAAAGCACAGGAACGAGGCTCAGAAACACAGAATAAACTGTAACATCTGCCTCTTGCATGTTACATTAAATACATTAGTTGAGCTGTAAATGGTCACTATGTCTAACAGCAAAATCTTTGAATATAGAATATAATTTAGTCAGTAATTTTACCTTTATTTAATAGTTGTACGGTGTACATATTTGTGTTATTTTCATTATTTTATGCTGTTATCTTATATTGAATATTTAATACTCGGCTACATAGTATCCATGGTAACGATGCAGCTATAAAGCATCGCCGTGGGAACCAGTCAGACCAGGTGAGTGTGTGACTATTAAATGGAAACCTGTAAATAATAATGTATAGCTGACCTGAGAGAGACTTTATTACTAATTATAATGATATTGACATTCAGAGTGATTATCTATGATTCATCTGTATCAATAATCTGTAATATAGTGAGTTTTTGATCCTGGTCAAGGTTGGACCGTCGATCCTGTAATTTGTTATTTAACGGTTATTAAGCTTCGTCACAGAAGTGCTTGTAAGCAATAAACAGTCATCATTGAATCGACATCGGAGCGTCTGAGTGTCTTCGTTAGTCCACCATCATCATCATCACCACAACACAACACAGAGACTGTAGGCTGTGAGGCTAACATAGTCCCCCGTTACACAAACACAGTATGAAAGCAGGCGACTTGACACTAGTTTGATGCGTCCGCTGCCTCACCTGTGTAGTAAACAAGCTGCTGAGTCGTCATATTTACTGTTGTTGTAGAGTGAAGCAGCTGATTTTTACAAAGTTGGACAACAGACTGATCTTTGTTGCTCCCAAAATCCTTCAACACTCTGATTCTCAGATGCTTCAGAGTCGTGATGATCTGATCGGCACGGTTTCCTCCATTTTTATTTATTAGCTTGTTTTACTGACAGATCAAAGATATCTGATATCAGAGCAGCTCCTCTCACATACAGGACTTCTCTCATCCCATCCCTCTTCATCAGATCCTTCATCCATCCGATCTCTTCTTCATCAGATTCCTCCTCCACTAAATCCACCAGTAGGAGTCACCAGTACAGTGATTCTGGTTCAGTTTTCATGCTTCCATTGTTGTTATTTCCACCCTCAGTAGGTGTAAGTGTGTGTGTGTGTGTGTGTGTGTGTGTGTGTGTGTGTGTGTGTGTGTGTGTGTGTATGTGTGTGTTTTAGAGTTTAGCTCATTAGCTTGTCAAATTAGCTCAGCAGGGAACCTGTGACTGATGAATAGGGATTTAATCTGCTATGTAGTGAGAACGAGGACAATCAGTGTGAGAGGAGAATACCAGCACACACACACACACACACACACACACACACACACACACACACACACACACACACACACACATACACACACACACACACACACAGAGAAACTTCAAGTGTCTGAGTCATATTTCTGCAGTTTACAGCCTTATGTAACTGAGTTCTGAGGGGCTAATGGGTTGTTACTGATGACTGATGGACACCAGCGGGACGACATTACGGCTAAACGAGCTGCAGTGTTTCCTCTGAAGGTCGAACCGGACCAGAAGAAGAAATATCCGCCTGTCCAGTCCGCCTGCTCCTCCGTCTCATGTTACACACCGATGATGTGGATCAGGATCAGCTGGAAACCTGGATCAGAGTAGTGGACACGTGGAATAATTCCTTTAATTGATGAATATTTATCTGTTTTATTTGAGACATATAAACCTGTTTACATGTGTTTCTATTTTAGTCTTAAATGAGCAAAATTATGATTTAAATCATAAATTTAACTCTTTTTAAGTTTTTATATTTGGAGCTGAGGTTCAATAAGCAGCGCTAGTTATAATGAACACATAATTACTGCTAATTACACCATAAATACAGACAAGAAAAAGGCTCTAAAATCTTTCCTTTTCATATCACACATATAGCTGTTCAACACGTATGACGGAGCGATTATACAACATTTAAAGATCTTTCTACACTGTGCTGTAATTATTTCAGCTGTGTGGGCTCACTGAGAGGTAAAATCACCCTCAGATACTCATCATCACTGTAATTATTATATAGCGTCGCTGTAATGTGAATGTGCAGCTTTTGTTGCCGTCGTCGAGCTTGTAACGGAGATATCGAGTTAATTAGTTCATCAACTAATTGCTGCTGAGATGGCCGCGCTAGAGAGAAGCTCTTACTTTGATTTGTTGGCACTGAAACCAAAACCTGATCTTTGTGTTTGTAAAACATAGATTTAAATGAGATAAACGTTAGTATTTTAATATATATAGTGTATTTTCCTTTAATATTAAGTGTTGAACTCCTGGTCTCTTCTCTCTGCAGGTGAAGTATAAGAAGGACTTCGAGGAGAGCAAAGGTCGAGGGTTCAGCATCGTGTCCGATACTCCAGAGATGCAAAGACTCAGAAGGACTCAGGAGCAGATCAGTATCGTATGTACACACACACACACACACACACACACACACACACACACACGCACACACACACACACACACGCACACACACACACATGTACACCTTGTTCATATTTGTTCTTTATGTGAGTGTGTGTATGTGATGTGAGGAATGAAAGGTGAATGTAAGGGGTGCACTTTGGTCAGTGAGCACAATCACACACACACACACACACACATAAAACGTCTACATCATCAAACGCTCCTCTGTCGATGACGTCGGCCGTTTGAAGAGGAGTTTCTTCTGAAACCAGCGAGTGTAAGTGAACGTCATTTTTTATGTATTTAATTGAAGAAGTCATTTGTTTCTGAAAGGTGATAAAAGGATGAACCAGTCAGGCTTTTACAGCAACCAGGAGCATAAAACTGATGTTAACTTGACCTTCAGTGCAGAGGTCATGACCTGAGAGGTTTAAACATGTCTAACATACAGTACAGAACTACTGCATACAGACCAGCAGGTTAACATAGAGATTAAACCAGATGTAAATGATTAAAGGTTCCCTCTGGAGTCCTGCTGAAGTTATATTTACATCCAGTGTTACTCACTGTGTTTATCATGAATGTTTCTTTTCCTCATAAAACATTTGTGAAGTTGATTTTCCTGCATTGTTTACATTCATATTTAGTAGTTTGCAGCGTTCGCTGCTGCGTTGCTGCCGCCTGTAGATCAGTGAACAGTGAAACCATCAGCAGGACTGTCAGCTAGAGCTGCAACTACTGATTATATTAGTATTGATTAATCTGTGGTTTATTTTCTAAATTAATCAGTTAATTGTTTGATCTATAAAATGTCAGAAAATGGTGAAAAATGTTGATCAGTGTTTCCCAGAGTTCAAGACATCTTCGTGTGTCTCCTTTTGTCCAAAGAAACCAGAAAATATTCACATTTAAGAAGCTGAAATCAGAGAATCTGGAAATTTCTCAAAACAGTTAATTGATTATCAGAATAGTTGGCAACTAATCAATGAATCTTTGCAGCTCTAGTGTCAGCTGTGTGCACATTTATGCACAAATCAGGGGAACCTGTTCATTAAGAAGCTGCTCTGTAACACTACTAGAGGTCAAGAACTTCTTCTTTAAATGAGCAATAATACACAACAATGAGTCCGAACTCAAGTAAATAATAAATGAGACGATGATGATAAAAGATGATGATGATGTAATTCATCAACTTACAACTCAATCACCACTTACAAAGAAGAAAGAAGCCTTTGTTTCAAATGTGTCTGTAGTCACTGTGATCCATGTTTAGTTGTTATGTTAGTTTCACCAATCAGTTGACAGCATCAGTGTTGTTGCTATGGTTACCTACAATGTAATAAATCCTGAGCACTGATTTACAGTAAAACTGATGACAGTAAACTGTCTGAGGTGACGTTTTATAAGAGTTTAACAGACACCTGCCAGCCAATCAGAGACCAGTGTTTTCTGTGGCTGTCAAAGTGTTTTATACAGTACAACAGAAAGTTTGCATGTTTAATAAAAACATACATGTGTTTCTTTAATCTTTGGATATTTCTGCTGTGTGTGTGTGTGTGTGTGTGTGTGTGTGTGTGTGTGTGTGAGTGTGTGTGTGTGTGTGTGTTGTCTATTTGAGCCCACAGATGCTCCAAACATGTGACCTGATGACTCAGTGACCCTCAGCAGATGTTTCTAAGGTACTGTGTGTGTTTTAACTAACCTGTTGGTGCAGCTTTTAATCTCACTCTCTCTGTCTTTATAAAAAAAAAAAAACAGTTATTGATTTATTTTTTGTGTGTTTTGAGCAACTACACACGTGCACACATGTGGGTGTAAAATCTGAGATGCACATAAAACATTATTACAATAAACAATCTACAGTAAATACTGTCAAATGTAATTAGTAGTACTTTACATATGATGAATATATAGTATGAATGTAAAGAGTAAAACAATTTGAGACCAAGTAACAAAAAATGTAACAATAAAACCAATAAAACAGATAAAAATGAAAAACAACAACAACAATAACAGTAAATAGATAAGAGTGAATATAGAATACAGTGAAATAAATGATTAAATCAAATAAACTTTACCATCTTTCTCACATCAAACTCATCTCCATCGTACCAAATGTCTCTCTCTCTCTTCTCTGTCTCTCCATCGTCTCTCCTCTGTTTACCTGAGCGAGTGATCGTGTTATTCCGCTGCGTTAATACGCCACAGATTCTCTTCCTCGTTTGCTCGGCTTTAATTAACACACACACACACACACACTGTCTCTCTCTCTCTCTCTCTCTCTCTCTCTCTCTCTCTCACAAACGGTTTGACATTCAACAGCCCACACATTTTGATTTTATTACTCAGCTCTTTTCAAGGTTGACGTGATGATGAAAGAGGAGGATGGGGGGGAGGGGGAGGAGGGAGAGCAGGGTGAGGAGGGTGGTAGGAGGAAGACGTGAAGGAGGTTTCAGCTGAATTGAATGTGAGCTGTCTGTTTATCTATCAAGTGGCAAAAACGAGAAACCAATGAATCATAACATTCATTGAAAGGGAACATATTCTGTGTTTATATTGATCCATCCGTCCATAATAATCACATGCTCCATATGTTCTAACATCATGTGAATTAATCTACAGTATATGTACAGGTGAAGGATGTTTTTAAGAGCATTATATCTGTAAATACTTAATATAATTGTGTTCTTGGTGCTGGAAGGCAGGAACAGATATTTTGTTTGTGCTGTAAAGTAGTTTTATTATTATGTGCAGTGATGCCATAAAACCATGCTGCTAATATGTGGAGGAATCTGCAAACACGCTCAGGAAGTTTTTGACTGTGTTCAACATGTTTACATCGAGGTGGCAGATAATAACGTGTGTTACAGTTTGGTAAACATCATCAGGTTGGTAAAGGAGCTTTATGTGACTTCAAATAACATTTTCATTCAGTGTTTTCTCTGCTTCCTGTAGACTTGTGAGTACACTGAGTTTCATAAAACACATAATAATAATAATAATATCTTTATTTATATGGCACCTTTTAAAAACAGAGTTTACAAGGTGCTTTGACAGACAAAGCAGAAGCAAAGACATGAGACAGAAAACAATAACAGATCTGACCTTAAAAAGATGGCAGCCAAAAGCAAAGAAAGACAATAAAGAAAGAAAGATGATCTAAAGACAACATTACATAAAAGCAAGTCTGTAAAAGAAGTGATTTAAAAGAAGTCAGTGATTCTGCAGCCTTATCTGCTCAGGCAGGTCGTTCCAAAGTCGAGGGGTCCTGATGGAAAAAGCTCCTTTAGATTTAATCCTCGACTCTGGACCAGCCAGAAGGACCCACCTGAGGATCTAAGGCTGCGGACTGGCTCGTAATTAATCATCCTCATAATTAAACAACCACATAGGTTTATTGTACCTGCACTCCATAACGACTCATAGCAGCGTAATATACTGCTTTCTAAAACTGTCACAACAACAACAAAACAATAATGATGTTTTTATGATGTGTCAACGCTGCGGTTCAGGTCTGGTTAGAGTTAAAGATGATGGTTTGGGTTAAAATGATCACTTGAAACGTGGTTTCTGCTTCCTTAAAGTTACAGAACCATTGTTGTCATTGACAACCGTTGTCATCACCGCGACAATTGTTGTTACTGTTTTGGTTTTTTTTAAAAAATGTCCTGACTTGCGGTTGTAAACATGACATTTGCAGTTGGAAGCAGGAAGCGTAGTCAGCTGCATAAAGGACCAGTATGAGATAAATAAAGAGTTTATAACTGGAAATCATGCAGAGATATTCCAGTAAAGACCCAGAATATAAATATAGAGGCTGGAAATGTGCAGCTGGAAACAGTTTCCATAATTTACCAGAATCATCTCTTGCCTCTCATACTGTTAGTCTTGCTTAGAGAGTGTTGAAGAATGAGTTTTGTAATTTACATACTCAGCTGTGATTGGGCAGTTACATCCTGACGTTACAACTAATGAAGTTTATAGATTTATAAACAAGGTTCGGGAACAGAGAGCACGCCGAGTACACGTCCCGCTTCCGCACACACACACCCCATCCGTTCTTCTCCCCTCGTCTCAGTTGCAACCCCTCTCTCTCTTTTCATCAACCGTCCTCTCTCCTCTGTTTTAACACGGGAACGGGGGGGCTCTATTATCCAGGCGACGGACTGGAGAGACAGCTCCCCCACTCAGAGTCTCAACCTTCTCCCCTCCCCGTTCCCTCCTACCTCCCCGCCGTCGGCCAGTCGACATACTGTACATCCATCATCAACCCTCAACCCTCCATCCCCTAATCCCTTCATCAGGTTCTCCAACCCATCCATCAACACATCAGCTCTCTTTCATTATCTCAATTAAACTATTGAAATGTTCTCTGCGTGGTCTCAGTTAGTGAACGTTCTGTATACTGGCTGGTTTAAGATAAAGTAGATCTTTTCCTGCTGGTTTTTAACTTGCCAGGTGCAGAAAATAAACCATAAACTAACCACCACTAATCCTTCAAAGACTCCAGAATTATCACATTTCAGTCCAAACTGTTTTACATTCACATCCTGGCTGAACCCACCAAGAACTGAGTTTGCAACACGCATGAAAACGCTGTCGTGATGTTCACAGTTTCACGCATGATCTCACCGAGTCGACCGCAGCGGGTTTTATAATGTGGATCTGGATTTTTACCGTAGTGAAGAACAAGTTTCAGTCAAACTAAAGTCCAAAAAGCCTGAAGAGAAGAGAAGTGTGTTATTTCTGCTGAGTGGTGGCTGGCAGTAAAGCTGGTTCACATCAGGACGAGATCACAGGGATTTCTCTCAGGAAAAGCTTTGTGTTTCAGAATTAATTAACAAGATCTGAGGGAGAGAGAGAAAGAGAGAGAGAGCTCCTGGTCAGCCTGGCAGATTTCTGTTTTTTTTTTTTTTTTTTTTTTACCACCTATGAAAACTGTTTTTCCAATTTAGCTTCAAGAAGAGCGATTTTACACAAAGCGGTTATTCTCCGGGGAGCCTGTTTACTGTGACTGTGGGTGAGACAGTGATGACTGCGGGCACGATGGGGCAGCCAGGACTCAACTGGCAGGACTCAGCTGTTATTCAGGCCAGTAAACTGATGATGTGTTTAAAGACCTGATTAATTATTTCTACCATGAATGAGTGTGATTCGGGTTTTTTTTTATATATATATATTCTGTCGGTGTGTTTCTATGCAGATTTGGAAGATTTTTAAAGTTGGCTGAGGTGAAAGTTGTAGAAAATGCAAGTAATACGTCGTTATCAGAGGTTTAAAACAGCTGATCTGACTGTTAACTGCTGCGTTTTTAAGCATTGCTGGTCAGCAGTGTGTCCGCTCGCCAACCTCATGATGTCATTACAGTCATATGACGCTCGTTATCTGTTTATCTGTGTTTAAAGTGGTGCTAATCAATGATTTTATATTTAAAGAGCACTCCTATAACATTATCAGAATCATGATGGACAGAGCAGCTTTTTTTTATTCCATGCATGTGTTAGATTGTTGTGCATCATAATAATAATAACAGCTTTATAATAATAATAATAGCTTTGGATTTTGTATGGTGTGTTCTGTGTGTTTGTTTGTTGTTGTGCTGTTGTATTATTTTTTGTCTGGGGCTACAGATGCAAAATTAGCATCAAGCTAACTCTGCTGCAGTGCACCTTTAATGTTTCAAACTGCACACTGTCCCATTCAATAAATCAATCAATCAATCAAACAATCAATGCACATCTAATCACAGCAAACTGCGAGTTCTTGTTATTAGGAAAAATAAATGTCATGTTGATGCTGATTGGCTGTAAGTAACTTTCTATAGACAGCAGTTTGTAACTTATACATACAGCTGATTATCAGTTATAAATGTCTCACTAGAATTAACCAGAAAAAAGATAAAAGTCTTAAAGTCTATGCATGTTAATACATTTATTTACATTTAGTGTAAATATTGTATAGGTGCATGTACAGGTGAAGCAGTTTAACTGGTGATAAATGAATCTTTTGTTGTTGTGTTGGGCTGTGATTTGTCAGTGTCGTCGCCGTGTAGCAGCAGATGGTCGTTTGGCTCTTAAACAGTCAGATCTGCTCCGGTCGCTCGCTATCAGGTCGATGTCCTGTTTATCTCCACCGCCATCTGACACCGATCACGCTGCCAGACTACCCGCTGCTCCTCGGTTTGATGTTGGCAAATTATGTATCCATACAGTGATGAAATTCAGCAGCGAAATTATTGATTACATTTGTTTTATATTCTTTCTTTTAAATAAGGCAAAATAAGTGAATCTTTACAACAATGTCACTTGTTCATGAGGATTTGATCGTTAGCATAATTGACGCCCCTAAAATATCCATATAAGGTATTTTTCATTCATAAAAATGTTCCCAAAGAGTGAAAAGAAGAATTTTTTGGCTGCTGCTGTCAGAAACCAGCAGACACATTTATCAGTGTCAGTTTTAGAAGATATGAATCTATCAGAGCAAACAGAGTATCTGTTTGTATGAGTGGTTGTGTTCATTCCTGCATTATTTTGCCACAGTCCTCTGGACTGCAGTGGAGAAAATTAGTGTTTTTTAATGGAAATTAACTAATTAATGTTCATCTATATCACTAGTAGGACTGGTGTTAGTGTGTGTGTGTGTGTTTTTAAGGTAAATTCCTTCCAGCATACGACACTCACTGACCTCCTTAAAACCTACACACACTTAAACACACATAAACAACAATGACACATTCATACAGTATGTGCCCTCACACACACACACACACACACACACACACACACACACACACACACACTGTACCCAACACTGGCACTGTGATTAAAATGAAGGGCACAGTGGCGATAAGGTCTTGAGTAGAGGGCTAAATGTGGAAGTTAAAAGTGATAAGAAGTCCCCAATGACCCGATACTCACCCGACAGTCGGCCGTCACACGAGACAGTCCGTCGGAGTCTCGATGAGGCAGTTGAGGTGAAACAAGAGGCTGAAAAAAAGGACTTTGAAAGACAAAAAGCACAACGTTGAGAAAGCTGTGAAGAGATCAAGAGGAAGAGCAAGATATCAGAGAAGCTGAACGAGTGTCCGAGACATTCAGAGGCAGGAAGGGTGACCACGACGACGAAGACGGCTTGAAGGAGCTGAGTGAGAACCAAGAGTGATCAACAAATCAGAGAAGGCCAACAAGTAGCTGATAGTCAGAAGCAGTGAGCCAGAAAAACGGCAACTAAAATCTTCCTAAGCTGAAAGACACCGAGGAAGCCAGAAGGAAAATCAGGACATTGAGAGACAATCATAAATCGGACAAGGTGAGTGTAAACAGGACGCTGAGGAAGAGTCCGGGCCTTAGACGAAGCTTTGGGGAAGGTTGGTAAAAGCTGAGAAATCCGAATACAACACAACTTCTAAGGATGACTGCTGACAGGGTGACAGGGACATTGAGGCGTAGGCATTGAGAAGTCTGACATATTAACGGGGACTTTAAATAAGAATGACCTTGACATGTAGCGTTACATGGTGACCATGACTTAGAGGAAGCAGCTAGCGGCTAAACGTGTGTCTACAACAATAAGGACGAACATAACATGAACGACTCTGACAGGAGAACTGATCAGTCAGCTGCAGTTTTAGTAATTATTTTTCCATTTTCATTGACTTTGATATGGTTTATTTCTCTAATATGGCAGTAAACACCACACATGTTCCCACCTATAACTGCTTTAACCACTTTAATTTCTAACTTTGAGAATTTGGACCAGTTTGACCTTCAATGCAAACATTTTGGATATCTTGCCATCACTTAAATGTAGATAAGATGGCTTAAAATGTTTGAATAAGGAAAGTGTACTGCAGAAGAGTTACTTAACTTAACCACTCATTTTACTGTGATACCAATATATGCAACAACCAACATGGCGCCTGTCACTGTTATATCCTGAGCATAGACACATAAATGTTTACTAGCTGGTCTTCTTCACTGCCTTTGTTGGCTCATTTCTGTGTTTTATGATGTATTACAGCCTCCTGTAGATCATTAGAATAATGTGAAACCATTGGCACCTGTTTGGATGCATACGCGTCCTCGTGCACGAGACAAACAAAATAACTGCTCCGAAGCACTACTAGAGGTTAGAAACTCCACAGGACACCTTGTCACTGTTGTACCTTTACCTACTGACGTGTCCTCCACACAACAGAAGGAACTAACTACAGATGTATTACAGGAAGTGGATACTGGACTTAACCCTCCTGTTGTCCTCGGGTCAAATTTGACCCGTTTTCAAATGTTTTTTATATCAGAAATATAGATGGATGGTTCCATACATACCACACACTTTGCAAGGAAAAGTAATGATCACTAATTTCATTGAATTTTGGGTGTTTTATTAAAATTTATAGCATCTGTGGACTCCTGAGTCAATTTTGATTTGGGTCAAAATTGACCCGGAAGGACAAAAGTCCACAGATGCTATAAATTTTGATAAAACACCTAAAATGCATGCATGGTCGACGGGAAGACAACAGGAGGGTTAAAGATGGCACCTATCAAAATTAATTAAAATTGATCACCTGGCACATAAGCCAAAACAGTTTTCTAGCTTCCGGATTATCTTCCGTGTTTCAGTGCTCATCCCGTAGACTTTACATGGTGATGACATTAAAACTGTGACTCTCCCTTAAAGGCGGCGGTTTAACCTGTAACATTTCATTTGTCTGGCAGACGCTTGTCTCTCTTTGACGTCTTTGTTGACCTTTTTAACTTGACGATAGGTCATACAGTGTTTGTGCCTTTAATGGCTGCCAAAGCTCCCGAGCCTTTCCATCAGCGATACTAAGAACCTGTCAGCGGCTGCTTACAGCTGGTTAGTGTTTCCTTCCCCGTCGACCTCCCGCTGCTGCTGCATCTTTTAAATAAAGGACAGTTTTACTCCCTTTTCTTCCACCAGGTCGTATTTCTTGTGTAAAACCTACATTTCTCTTTAACTTTTATGTGAAAATAAACCTTTAAGCAGCTCAGATTATATATAATCTTTTAAATTCAAACTCATTTATATTTTTATAGACTTTTATATAATAACATCTGTTGTTGTTGTTTTCTTTTTAATGATGCTGGTCTTGCTTTTATGTTCTTTCTTTCCTCGTTTTTATTGCCTTTGCAGTCGAGTTTGTGTTTTTAAACGTGATGTAACATAAATAAGAATAACAGTTATGAATGAACATTAACTTTGTCCTCAGAGGTGACCGACATGGAGGAAGAGGAGGCCTCAGCTGCTCTGGTGTTGAATGGAGAGATGACAGAGGTTATGAAGGGCGAGACAGTGGTAACCACGACGACAACGACTCTCACCTCTATCGCTGAAACAAATGGAGAAGAAGAGACGGAGAGTGTTGAAACAACGGGAGAGATGGAGGAGGAAGAGGAGGAGGAGGAAGGAAGTGAAGCAGAGACGGAGAGAGGAGAGGAAGAGGATGAAGAGGAAGTGGTGGAGGGTAAAGGAAAGAACCTGTTGGGACAATGGGAATCAGAGGTGAGAACTTTAAACATTTAGTACAAACAAAGTTTAATTTATTTCAAAATACAAGAAAATTGTGTTGTGAGATTCATAAATCAGCAAATACTCAAACTTCAGCATCTTGATTGTTGAAGTGTTTAATGTGCAGCGATGTATTTATTCATGTAAGGAGCCGGTTCTTTAAAATCTGACAGTAACGTCTCTGTTTCAGCTTTTTTGGCCACTTCTGTAAAAACAACGTCGACTTTAACTCGTTTCAGTCATCAGTCCAAAACAACATGAATATGTCTGACAAGAAATTCTTATCACAAGGTCCACTTACTTGATATTTCCAGAGCTTTCAGTCATGAAAGCAGTGATGATATGAGAACGGACGTTGGGTCATGTCTGGCGTTCTGTCTCCTGGATTCATTCAGACGTTTGCACCAGAAACAAACCACATCAACTGTCTGTGAACACCAGAATAAAACCAGTCAGGTGTATTGACTGGGAATGGGTCAAAGGTCATCAACCAGGAGTCAGTAACTGGTCAAAGAAAGGAGGCGGACTTTCACATCTGACGCCAGATACCGTTTTTGAAAAGACTTAATTTCGGAAACATCAAACAAGATGAGAGTTTATTATCAAACTGCTGTTTATAAGATGAAGAATGAACCTTAAATCTGGTTTGATATCATCTGTATTTGACATGAAACGTTTCTTTTTAAGTACTAAGAATAATAGTAGACGATCTATCAGCAGGGCGACACAGTTTTCTAATCTAATTTTAAAGTTGACATTTTTCCAGCAGTGAACTCTGAGCTTTTAAAAGGTTTTTTTTTTCTTTCTATTTAATAATTTCCCCGTTGAATACACCAGTAATGTTCCCAAACTGCAGCTAAGTCCTGTGTACTGCTAAACATCTTTGAGGATTTTGCTTTTTTTCTTTGATGAAGTCTGCTGAGAGGCAGATTTTGTTGCTCTGCAGAGAAACCCCCCCCACCACCCCTCCCACCCGCCTCGCAGCTCTGACTGTAAGTCTTTGTATTGACCTTAGCGTGGGGCATCGCCTGGCACCGCAGGTTTTTATAAGAGCTTAGAGAGGATTAGTGAAACCACAAATGAAAATGTGCCATTATTAGCCTTTGATAGTGGGGTTTTTTTTTTTAGGGCTGAATCCGGCCTGTTAAGAGCAGGCGAAGGATTAATGGTGCATGAATTAGGAAGGTTGACTCACAGGTCTCTCTGTTACTGTAACTGGGCTCAGATGGATGAATCAGTTTGCTGATATTGTCCTTTAATTACCAATATTAGGTAACATTAATATTAATTCTGGGGTAAAATATGGAGTTTTAGCATCTCATGTTTGTCTAAAGGCCATTTAACGCTGACAAATCCTTTGAAGAAACACTGAATACTTGTCTTTTTGGCATGAAAATGATTAAAAGTAAAAATAAATGAGTTTAAGTGACTTAAGAATAGTGTCAGTGTTGGTAGCTTGTGTATCTGTGTGTTTTCAGGCCGCCTCTGACACGAAGCCTCCGCTACCAGACCCAACATTCAACAGGAGATGCAGCTTGATCGTCAGCGAGGTAAGTTTCATTCAGTGTCAGTTCATTATTTTATTTGGTTACAACAAACTCTGCTGTGTTTCACTGCTTAGTTTGGTTTGTTTGTTCTGGTGTGAAACTGTTAATAAACTGAACTAAACGACCAGATCGAGCCTTAAAAAGCAGGATCTTGATCATCTAACAGGCAAATTCTGGTGCTGTTTGTTTGTGGTCTGGAAGAAAAAAATGGAACAAACACAAGATTTTATGATATTAAATATGGAAATTTTAGCATGAATTCAAAACTGCTTTCAAATCCATCTTCTGGCTGTGAACTGTCAGGGAACTAATCAATCAATCAATCAATCAATCAATGAGTGTGAAAGTGAAAAGGAGTTAAAACAGGTGTGATGTGTTTGTGTCCTGATCCATGTATTTTAGATGTTCCTCATTAAAAAGTGAGTAATTTTCCCCCCCAACAGGCTATTTTGATAAAAGATGCGTCTTCATCGTCATCTTTCTACCTGATCGTTATTATTCATAAAATAAAACTCGACTAATAACGCACATAAACGCAGGTTTACATCAACCATAAACCTTAAACTTCCCAGAACTTATATTCATATATCACCAAAATTCAACAGCAAATATGTTCTGAAGAAAAATGCAATGCCAAAGTAAATTTTCTGTCAATTTTATGAGCAATTGTAAGTAGTCTCTAAAATGAAATGAAGTAATTTAATGTGTCTCCACCAAAATTTTTCATCCTTGCTATAAAATATAGACTAGTAGTGACAACAGCAACATTAAACTCTTTATGGATACGTTTAGACTCTGGCAGCACTCGGTTAAGGTCAGAGGAAGATGGTTTAATACAGAACAAAAAGTCTGCAGTGACTTGAAGTATGAGACACAACATGTTAATTAACATTTAACTGAAACCAAAGTGTTTTTATTACCTGAACAGGACGTGAACTTCGGTCTCTGGTGTCGATGTTCTGTATTTTGTTCTCCCATCATCCGACCTGACCACATACAGAAACAGTGATTACATTTGTCAGCACGACGTCATAAGGAAAATAATTTTGTATTATATTAATGTCATTAATGGAGACAGAGTTTCACTCACATAAAGACCAAAAAAAAAGCTGCATGACTTGTACAATATTTACCTTTAAAATATAAAGGAGTAGAGAGTAGCATGAAATGGAAAAACCCAAATAAAGTACAAACACCTACAACTGTTATTCAGTAAATCAACAGTCCACCAGTACAGTTTACTGGTGTCATTTTGTTTGGAGTAACACAGTCA
This sequence comes from Thunnus thynnus, assembly GCF_963924715.1. Classification (NCBI taxonomy): domain Eukaryota; kingdom Metazoa; phylum Chordata; class Actinopteri; order Scombriformes; family Scombridae; genus Thunnus; species Thunnus thynnus. The sequence goes on along the minus strand of NC_089537.1, from coordinate 2,871,386 downwards.
ACACAACCAATCAGGGGTTATTTTGACATTAGCGTGAACTCAGGAACAGTGACTCATATCTGCTGCAGTTTGCATCTGCTTGATTTTAAACTCATGAATAAAAATGTTTGTGGATGTCCTCTTCCTCCTCCTCCTCCTCCTCCTCCTCCTCCTCTTCACATATGAACTGAGTCATCGTCGTCCCATTCAACACAGAGAATAAAAACACCTTCTGACTTCAGCAGCAGCAGCAGCAGCAGCAGCAGTTTTAAGCAGTGAAATGAATGAATGAGGGGTGAAGGTTGTTGTAGGATGTGGGAGGGTGAAGATATCGATTCCCTGGTGTGAGTCAAACTTGGCAGCTCGGCTGTTTTTGCGACGGCAGAATGACTCATCATCAGCTACGGCGGAAGCGAGTCAACTCGCTTTTTTAAAAAAAAAACATCTTCACTTCTTCCTCCAGCTGCTGTCGCTCTGCAGTCTGCCCTCGAACATCTCTATTAATCATCACGCCGCAGGAAGAAGATTCAATGCGGCGTCACTTTCAGACGTTTAACACGCCAGGTTTCATTCTCTTCTATAATCAGACTCTAAATTTGCTTCAGTTTTGGAGGCAATCAATCAATCAATCAATCAATGACTTGGTGACAGTAGGTGGGATGAAACACTCTTCCTCTTCTTTTGTTGTTTCTCTTTTAATGTGTCACTCGCCACAATCCTTAAACCCAGATCCACCAATCAGAGAGACGTTGCTGTTACCATGGAGACGATAACCTCTTCAAAGTTGTGCTCATGGCAGCCTGAACGGCCGTGAAACCAGCTACAGTACACGGACAAGAAATGGCACAACATGACGAGAGCTCCTCCCTGACGGTCACATGATCCCTGGTTAGCAGCCAGAGAACCAGTATTTGGTACCATTAAGCACCTTTTTTGTTTCTGGCCCAGTTCGGCTTCCTCTCACAGATTGCGGCCGGCGAGCTTGTCATCTGTGGATTAATTCCGTTTTTTTCTCCTGGGTCTCTCCACGAAAATCTGCCCGTCTGTTGTTAAACCCAAAATCTCCTCTCAGACTCCAGCAAACACTCCAGAAACTTTTGGCAAACGTTTAGTTCAGTCCGTCAGCACTGCGGCGGCGGCGGCGCTGCTGCTGCTGCTGCTGCTCGTCCGTCCTTTAAGTACTGACCTTTAGGAAACAGTCGCTGAGCCAACACACATTCATGAGGATTCATTTTTCTTTGTTTACCAGGAAAAAATCTGTTAATTTGCAAATACAAATTCCAACAATCATCCTGATACTGAGCAAACAGACTCATACTGAAGGTCTCTACAGGAGTTCATTTGTTGAGTCGGTCTCATAAATTCTCAGTAAATAAGAGCCAACTGTAGCTCAGATGGTGGAATAGATACCCTACTGGGATTAGAGGAAGCATATACAGCTCTTCCTTCAATCTTGATAAATTCTCAATGATGTGAACGTTCCTTCTCAGTTTGACAAACCTGATACGATGTAAAGCAAATCTGTTGTTATGTTCACTTCAAAGGATTCACCAACATTTAATGTTTAAATGACCGAAGAACCAGACAGATTCAAACAGTTTGAAGAACAAAAAAGCTGCGTTACAATCAATTAAATGTTTTAAACCAGTCCAGTTTAATAAAGAAAGAAAACTATCATAATTCTAACTTTCCCACTGCAGATTATGACTTTGACTTGCTTATAAAAACCTGTACAGTAAACTGAATATTCGAAATTGTTACCAAAATATCTGCTTAGTTACAGAAACTAAGACACAGTCTGCCTTCATGCTGAGAAATTATTGTCTCCTTCTATTCAATCATAATTGTTCACAGGAGTTTCAACTCTGAGCCTGATGAGAACAGAAAAACTGTGAACAATCAAATATTTGATGGTATTCATACTGCATGCTGCACTCAGGTCTGATTGGAGGGATTTTTAGTCATTGTTCACTGAAAGGAGCCAATCAGGAGAAAGTCCAGCAGTGATGCAGTTATTGTCACCTGTTTATACTGAAACTGGCAGCAGTTGAATAATAGAAGAGACATGTGAGCAGAGCTGTGAGAGGCTTCATGTTGAGACTTTAAAGTGATGGAAAAAACGTATTTAATGCAGTATGTTTTAATTCAAACACTCATAACTGTATATGCATATAAACAGAGGCATTGGAGTCATTTTAAAGCAGTTTTTAGTACATTCTGGGTTTTTTTTGTAACTTTTTCATCTAAAAAGTACTCTGTGTGAAGCCTCAGTATCACATCTTTCATGTCCAGCTGCTGAGTCGAAAACATTGTAAACTTTCTGTTTCTCAAAGACATCAACACTTAAAAATATTCTTCTTTTTTATTACAGAAACAGCACCAATCTGGGCTCGAAGCGTTGTTGTCCTCTTTGTACTCTTTGAAATAAAGAAGAATATTTTTAAGGGAATATTTCAGTGCTGTGAGTCTTTGAGAAACTGGATGCTCCAAGTAACAAAACTGATATCTGTGTAGTATATACATTCTGTCAGGACAGGCTAACCCTCCTCTGTGAGCTGAACAGTTAGCGTAACGTCCCTCCTGGGATGAAGCAGAAGTGCAGCAGAAGTTCAGCTTTAAACACACACTCTCATGTCTCTTCCACCCTGCAGGTGAAGTACAAGGAGGACTTTGAGAAGATGAAGGGTCAGAGTCTGTTTGTTCCAGGAGCCGAACTCATCCACTCCAAGAACATCAGTGCCGTTATATCTGAGGTCTGAACACACAAACACTCCTGAACTTATAACTCTCTTAAATCAGCCAGTTTGAAGAAATGAGTCCAACTATCTGCGTATTGATCGTTTCTGTTTCAGTCTAAGTATAAGGAGGACGGGAAGAAGGAGGCTTCGGTGTCTCTGTACTCCATCCTGCCAGAGACTCCGGAGACTCAACGCGCCAGAGAGGCTTCAGAGCTGCAGAGTGAGGTAGTTTTACTTAACATCTACTGTAATACACCGGATTTTATTCTCCTGTCTGTCAACTTAGGGATCTGTGAAGTGATGATAATGTAGACAGCAGTAGGTCATGACCACAGTTGCTCCAGAAGACCAGCAGGTGGTGAGAAAAACTGTTGTTTTTTTTACTTTAAACCTGGATTCAATCAAGCCTGCTTTACTTTTCCCCAAAGAGCCAAAGGAGGTAAGAGTTACATCATACATACAACTCTCCTGGATGAAGATGACATGTTTATTAGTGTCTGAATAGTCACCAAGAGAGTAGAGGGAAGAGTCAACGCTGACTGTGTACAATGATCTAACTGGTAGCCATCCTAGTGGCAGTGTTGGTCTGTCCACTGACAAATATTGGATGGATTGTTGGATTGCAGGGGATGAACTTACTTTACTCAGTGTAGTAGTTCAGTGTAAAATATCCCAACAACTAGAGGTCGGCATCTCAGTTCTTTATTCAAATATCTCGACAGCTGTCGTTTGGATTCCTGTGAAATTTGGTTCACGCATTGATGATCCCCAGAGGATGAATTATAATAACTTTGATCTCTTAATTTTGTCCAAGTTTACGACTAAATACCTAAAAAAAAAACTCATAACATTCCCATCAGCTTCAGCTGTACTTTATGTTTAGTGCTAAAAAGCTGAAATCAAATTAATTTCAGATATTAAATCTTTTACAACAAAGGTTAAATGCTGGCTAAAAGCAAACCAGAGCTGTACCCATTTTTAGGTAATTGTATTGTTTTTTATTTTACTCCCATATCTGTAGTGCACTGTGGTTTTTATGATGATGAAAGCTATATATTTTAATTACACTGTATATGTATGTAAAGCCCAACTAGGGACAAGAGTTGAAAATTAGCAATTAGCTATAAACTCTCCGTGCAGAACATCAGTTTCATGCTCTGTATCGGAACTATGTTAAATTGCATCGTCCCTATCAAATAAAATAAAAAGAAAAGAAAAGAATTAGCAAATGTTAGCATGCTAACATGCTAAGCTAACTTGGCGAACAACATACCTGCTAAATATCAACATGCTAGTATTATCCGTTATTTTATCTTTACCTTTGTTTTCCTTTTTATGCCCTATTTTACATTTCTGGTTTTACTCTCTTTAATCTTTTTAATCTTTTTCACACTTCAACTTTGTATTATGCTAAAGGCATCATTCAGCATATTGGCCCACTTGCCCCCTATGTCAAAACTAACGCCAGGAATCTTTGTGTTATATTTGACCCTAAATTGAAATTTGAACACCATGTCAATAAAATAGTTCATCCTGCTTTTTTCAACTTAGGAACATTGCAAAAGTCAGGCCATTACTGTCAGCCTCTGACCTAGAGTATATCATTCATGCCTTCATTTTTTCCCGTCTCAATTACTACAACTCCTTTTCACTTGCCTTAGCCGAGCTGACCTGTCACGTCTTCAGCTTGTACAAAATGCAGCGGTGAGGCTATTAACTAGGACTGTCCGCAGATCCCACATCACTCCTGTTTTAGTCTCACTGCATCAGCTGCCAGTGAAGCTCAGGATTGATTTCAAGATTCTCTTAATCACTTATAAGGCCTTACACGGTTTAGCTCCTGCATATATATCCGAGCTACTAAGCCTGTATACTAGCATGCGGTCACTTAGGTCTTTCAGCCAAAACCTGTTGGCCGTACCACGTGCCAAACTAAAAACCAAAGGCCACTGTGCTTTTGTTAACCCTAACCCCCTAACCCCAATCCTGACCCTAACCCTGACCCTAACCCTGACCCTAACCCTGGCCCTGACCCTAACCCTGACCCTGGCCCTGACCCTAACCCCAACCCTAACCCTGACCCTGACCCTAACCCCAACCCTGACCCTGACCCTAACTCTAACCCTGGCCCTGACCCTAACCCTAACCCTGGCCCTGACCCTAACCCTAACCCTGACCCTAACCCTGACCCTAACCCTAACCCCGGCCCTGACCCTAACCCAGACTTTGGAACAATCTCCCCACTTCCATCAGATCAGCTGAATCTGTTGACTGTTTCAAAAAACACCTAAAAACCTACTTTTTTTTAAAATGGCTTTCTCATGACATTTCATAAATTCAAGTGTGTGCTCTGGGTGATGACTGTATGCTCGCTGTGTTCGTATGTGTGTGATGTCTGTATGTGTTCTTGAATGTGTCTTTCATGGTTTTTGTCTCCCAATGTCACTGTAAAGCACTTTGTAACCTGTTTTAAAAAGGTGCTATATAAATAAAGTTTTACTTACTTTACTCACTTACTATTATTATTCTATTTTGCTATTCTGAATTCACCTCTGATGTTTCCTCAGTTCCTGTTTTTATTGAGTCCTTTATTTCTGACATAGTCATTTATTGTTTGTTTGTGAAAAGTGCAAATAAAGTCTGATTGATTGATTAATGTGTTATCAGGCTCACAGTGTTTTAGAGGAGTTGTTAGTAATAAAACAGAACTGACACTGTTGTGTTTGTTTGTTTATTTGTTTGTTTTTCAGATTAAATACAAAGGAAATGTGAAGACGGAGATCTCTTCCTCTCTTTACTCTCTGCTGCCAGAAACCACAGAGACCCAGTTTGTCAAAGAGTTGACTGAGATACTGAGTGAGGTCAGACTGATAGATGGATGTTAGAAGGATGATTGATGGACGTGTTATGATGTAGATGGATGGATGGTAAAATATTTTAAAAATAAAGTTATAAAACTGGGGAAAAGATTTCACGGGATAGATTTATGGATGTTTCTGTTATATCTATTCTAGGTTTTAATTTTCTGAAGGAAATGAGACTATTCCAGTTCTTCTTGCTATAATTAACTTTAGCTTTAGCTCCGCTGTTTCCAGCCGAGACCTTATTAAAATGTTATTTCCCTGAAAGTCTCGACCACGTTTAACAGTGAAACGCTCTCTCTCTCTCTGCCCCTTCAGAACAAGTACAAAGAGGAAGGAAAGAAGGAGATGAGCAGCAGTTTGTACTCGCAGCTTCCTGAAACCACTGAGATGCAGCTGGCCAAGACCGTCCACGAGTTCCAGAGCGAGGTACTCAAAACGTGAAGAGTCTGAGTTATAAAGCCGTCGTGTTTCAACATATTTCATCAGTTAACTCCGGTCTGGGCGTCATGTTGTGCTGCAGCAGCCGAATGTTTGATGAAGCAGCAGGTTCAGCTGAGAGGCAATTTATAAAATATGTAAAGCAGGTTTAGATCTCAGGATAGATTAAGGCTGTATCACTGCCACTAAAACAAATATTGTATGATACTTATTTAGCAATAGTGCTACTGAAAAAAAAGCCGTCTGTCAGAGTGTCGTCACATGACGGACAGATCTCATCTGATCTCCTTCTGTTTCAGAAAAAGTACAAAGCAGACGGGAAGAGAAAGGCCTCCATCTCCCTCTACTCCCAACTCGCCGACACTCCCGAAATACAACACGCTCTGGAGGTGTCACAGATGCAGAGTGAGGTATTCACACACACACACACACACACACACACACACACACACACACGCACACACACACACACAGATTCTTTTATTTAAACACTCACATGCCGTATGTACTTTACTTTCTCCATTTTTTTTCAAGCTTGAGGTTGATTTACAATTTTAACCGACTGTTATTTGCAAAATGGGGAATCAAAACATCATATTTTTTTAGCCAGTTGTGCAAAAAATCTAAATAAATCTAAATAAATACACACAGCTCCTGACTGTCAGTATCAGATGCTTCACTAACTGACCTGCTGCTGTTTGTGTTTCTCGACTAAACATCAGTGTGATATCTGCAGACTGCCGCTAGCTAGCGTTAGCTGTCCGACATGTACTGTAGAGACAAACTGGTAACTGTTCAGTCGACTTCCAGCGCTTCAGCTCTCGTAACCAGAGATGATCCCCGGTCAACAAACACAAACTGAGAGCACAGATCGGTCATTTTCAATCCGTCCTCCTCGTGGATGTGAAAGCTCGTCTCCACAGTCCTGGAAACAGCAGCAGCTGTCGTCTACGTTACCTTTTGTCCATTTTAGACATTTTACACATTGTGCAAAAACAAAAATACTTTATACAGTACTTTATAGGTCAGCCAGCTGTAAGAAATGAAAGACCAAAGCCTCAGTCCTCATTCTCTGTAAAAATGTTCTCTTAATTTCAGTTTAATATGAGGCTTCAGCAGTTATTATCCTCAATCAGACAGAACGCTTTCTGCAGGTTGCAAAACATGCATTACAATTTAAAAAAAGAAGAGTTTGCTGCGTCTTTTGTTTTTTTTCATTGTCGCTAGTTAACTCAAAGATCTGCACCTTATATTTTTTTTAGATACTTAGTTAGCTAGTTAGTAGCTAGTTACCTTATCTAGTGAATAAACATCTGCATAAAAAATGGACAGGCGGAGGGCTCTGGCTCAGATTGAGGATGAGATTCTGACACAGGAAGCAAAGATTCTTTAATCTCAAGTACTGCACTAGTTTGCCTCCAGGCCTGCTGTTATGTGTTCAGATCATGGTAACTATGGTTGGTTAAATCATGTAGCTCCAGGTACACAGCAACAGCCACCACTAGTTTATCCTCCATGATTGTTGACTCCATTTGTTGTTGTTGTCATCGCCACTGACTTGAAGTTTTTTAAACTCAAAGCATTCAGGGCGTTCCTGCAAAAAAACACGAGGCGCTCAGCAACGCAAAGCAGCGAGCAAAAAGCTTCGCTCTCATTGAAAACAATAACAAAAAGCCGCCCAACGTAGCTAAAGAGCGCTCTGTCTGATCGGAGCCTTACAGCGGAGTCGCTCTGCTCTGCACTCATCCATTATGCACAGGAGGAATTATAACAGCAATTTCATAATGTCAACTTATTCACGTACAAACTGTATATATGATTATTGTATTAAAATAGGCTTTGCATGTGTAACCTTTACATTCAACTCAAGATACTGGCGATACTGATACAGCTGTCTGTCTGTGTTTGTTTCTTACCTTCACAAACTCTCTCTGTGTGTCTCTCTCAGGCGAATTATCGCCCTAAGATGCTGGTTAAAGGAGCCCCTTCGTCTCTTTACTCTCAGCTTCCCGAAACCACAGACATCCAGTTTGCCAGAGAGATGACAGAGCTGCATAGTGAGGTACAGCAAGCTGACTGTGTATCAACAAGCTGAAATCTCTGTAACCGATGGTAACCTCATCATTTGGTCTGTTTTTAAAGGGTCGTTACACCATATCTGTGTGCAGAGCTTGTTAAATTTGGTTAGACTCAGTCCTACATTTGTTTTAATTAAATAATTCATCATTTAGGCTATAAAATGTCCAAAATAACAACAGTATTCAAAGCCCAAAATGATATGTTTTTGCATGACTGATATTTTATTCAACCAGTCCTCCACATGACACTTATCCTGTTTTGGATAACTTTATTTTAAAAAAAAAAAAAAGGAAACTCACTTGGTTGTTCGTCACATAAATTACACGACAATCCATCAAACTTCTGAACTCTCCCAGTTTCAGCGGCAGAGTTTCACCGTAAGCTGCTGACAGATTATTTTGTCTTCTCAGAGTAAGTACAAAGAAGGAAGGAAGAGCCTCTGTCAGAGTTTCTACTCGCAGCTGCCAGAAACGGCCGAGACTCAGTTTGCTAAGACTGTTGCTGAGCTGCAGAGCGAGGTGAGACTCTGATAAATACAGATGTTAATAAAGTCAATAAGTGCACATGATCTAACATCTGCTAAAACCTGCAGTGCTTTAACACTATTGTTCATTTTTAGTCGCGGTACAAGGAGGCGGGTAAGAAGGGCATCAACTCCAGTTTGTACTCTCTTCTCCCGGAGACTTTAGAGACGGTTCACGCCAAAGAAGCTACCGAACTCTTCAGTGAGGTAAATATTATAAAACCACAAATACAATAATAATGATCAGTTTAGTCACTGAGAGTTTAATACAGTCAGATGTGGATGAAATGAGACAGTAAGTCTGTTCATGAGAAGTAAAACCACTGTGAGAACTTGATGTGATGTGATGTTTGACATTTTATGATACTTTTATTGTATTATTGTTTGTGTCTTGTGATGTTTTGTATATTTTCTTGTTGAGTTTCGTGTTTTGTGTTTTATTGAATGCATGTACAGTTTATGTATTGTTGAGTTGTCACAGCTCTAAATGTATTTTATTTTTTAAGTTTCGTGTATTTTAAAGGTCCATCTAGGAACAGACATTGTAAACTAGCTCAGCTGGCTATAAATATGGTGATATGTTGCGTTAGTTCATGCTGTGTATTTGTCCCTGTATAAATAAACATTAAACCTGCAGTGCAGAACTTTTACATATAAATGAACATCTGTTACATTCAAGTCTTTCCAAACGAGTTCACACAGTGCTGATTAAGCCGATCAGCACCAGATAAATCTCTCTGTATCTCACAGCATACAGAGTTTTTAAATCTGGTGTCAGGTTTGACATTCCTGCGCTGGCCGGATGAATCCAGACTAGAATCTTCTGCCGACCGAGCCGCCTAGCCTCCGGTTAGCTCTCTGCTAACTTGAATGGGGATAAAATCATTTAATCGTGCGGCTCATCTAGACTTTCCAGATGTTATCAGACAAATAGATCAAATTCTGATGGTGAAACGAGTCATTTCACAGGAGTTGTGTGACGCTCAAAACAATTTATCCTCCGTTTTAAAGCCACAACATTAGCGACAGAGCAGTCTACGGTGGAGCCTGTGACGTAAGCACATTGACAGTGTTTTTGTAATTACTCTCACTGCCAGAAGGGGGAGACAAACGTCCTGCTCTACAGCTTTAAATGAATAAATCTTGCAAGCAGGTCAGCTGTCAGTGTCAGGAAAGTGTTGATGAGATATTCTTCTCCGTTCAGTAAAGCCACCGTTTAGCATCAACTTGTGCAGCTGTGGAGCTCAGCGCTAACGGAATCTTTGTGATACATGTGGAGGAAAGAAAAAATGCCCAATTATCTGTGTCTCTCGCTTTGTCTTCAGTATGTCTTTGTGTTCTTACAGGTGAAATATAAAGAGGACGGTAAGAAAGAGATGAGCATCAACTTGTACTCTCTGCTGCCTGAAACCATCCACACACAACACGCTAGAGAGGCGTCAAACCTGCAGAGTGAGGTACTCAAACAAGCTACTTATTTGTGTGAAATCAATCATTTGTGATATTTTATTTATTAATGAATAGAAATCATGTCGTTATCTCTTACCCAGTTTATAAAAGATTTTATATTTGCTGATGTGAGCACTCACTAGTTGTTATTGAAGCAGAGTAATTTAAATGAGCTTAAAGGTAACATCTTATCTTTATTTGATGTTGTTTTGATGTTGCATCGTTACGCTTCTGTCTCCTGCAGGTGAAGTATAAAGAAGGTCTGAAGCAGAAGATTCAGAGCAGTTTGTACCATCAGCTCCCAGAAACCACAGAGACACAGCTGGCCAAACAGCTGTCTGAGCTGCAGAGCGAGGTACAGCACAGGACGCCACCTCAGGAACACACTTTTAATCTGGTTTAAAACAAAACTTTAAAAACACATTTAACAGAAATGAGCTCAAATTAAAGCTTCAAGCAGCGTTGGTCGGGACCTCACACTCTGGCCCGTAGGGATCAGATCATTTTGCTTTTTAAAAATGAGGGATATTTATTACAAGTGTGGTGTGCTTTTGTTTTGAAAGATTGATTGACAGGATGAGAATTATCTGCAGGGTGAGACATGTCATCAAGTCTTTTTTTCAGAAAAGTAAAGACTTTTAACCCACATGACCTGGTCAGTTTGATTTGAATGGAGAGTGTGAGCAAACCCACACCTATTTGAACATTTACTGCTTCCACATAGTTTTAGATACAAACTTCATTTGAACTTTAAATGAGTCACGAGACTTTGACCTACAAATCTTGAATTTACATGTTTTTTCTATCTTTTATTGTTTTTGAGATATTAGAGTGTGAGTTTTAAAGTCTTTTCTTGCTCCTCCTGTGATTTTATAATGAGTGTGTGTTGCGGAATGTTTCACAGCACTGAGGGAGTGACATCACCAGGAGCAGTTGGAGAGGAGGATTTTAGAGTACGCTTCTTGTGAAATCTCCTCATAAATCCCATGACTTTGGCCTAATCTTACATTACAAATCATTTTATAGTAGGAAACTTCGTTGAGAATCCACTGATACAGGTTTGAAAGTGGTCAGACTTATAGTTTAGATGTCAGAAGCCTCTGTTTGACACAAAGTTCATGCCCATAGATTGCCTCCCCATTGTTTTACATTGTAAGGGTGATGTGGCACTGCAACTTTCAGGGCTTATAAAATCCAAACCGTTCGAGTCATTACAAAGTTTTTAACAACTTTTTTTCAGCACAGTGTCATAAGTCATCTATTAAAGTTTGAAGCTGATACCATTAACGCCCTCCTCGGAGATAGCGTTTGTTCGGGGGCCAAAATTGGGGCAAAGTCTTATTTTGAAAGGCTGATTGTGGACTTCCTGTTGGATTTAGGTCAGGGGTGTCAGCATATGATTCGTAGGTCTTGATGAGATAAATAATTGAGTTTTGGTTTGATCTCTTTACGACATTCCTACGGGCCGTGGCGGCCATTTTGTTACATAGGTGGCGCTAGCGAGCACATTTTGGCACTTTAGGGGTTAATTTTTACATTTGATCAAATTTTTCACCAGACCTGATGTGCATGTCAAATTTGGTGAGTTTTTGAGCATGTTTAGGGGGTCAAATTTAGGGTTTAAATGGCGTAATAATAAAGAAACAAACAAACAAACAAACACACGAAAAACAATAGGGTCCTCGCCCTCTGCCTTTTGGGCTCAGTCCCTAAATATATACAGACACACTAAGACATTTCTAGCAATAACAGAAAAGTTCTTCTTGTATTTATTTTCATGCATAACTTTCTGGATTTTCACCTCTGCAGCAGCACTGCAGAGAACAGCGGGAGTTTGAAAATAATGACACAAAAGGAGGAAGAGCGTTCACACAGTTCACACGCCGACTGAATAAATATTTGATATATATTTTACTGCTGGATAATGAACAGACGGGGTTGGAGGAAGTTTGAAAAGGCAAAGCAGCTTTTATGGAAGAATGACAGCTGCTCCAACATGATGCTGACATGTAAAATTATCAGAGTATTGAGACGTTAATATGTGTGTTTGTGTGAAAGATGTTAAAGACACCTGCTGATGAGTCTTCTTACAGGGAGAAGAAGGAGAGAAATGTTGAGTTTTTCCTGCTGTTTCTGAGTTCAGAGTCACGGTAGATCAGCAGCAGCGAAGCAGCGGGAAGTAAAATTATAACTCTGCAGCTGTAACTTTAATAAAGGTAGAAGATGAAGAGAGTTTCACTAAATATTCTCTTCTGTTGTGACAGTGAATAACTGTGTTCTGTAGAGCTGCTTTCAGTCGTCAGTTTGAGCTACTTCAACTCTGTGAAGCATCATTTAAAAGCTCTCATGAAAAATTCAACCTGCTAAAACCCAAAATGAAATGATTTCTAAGGCTACTGAGAGATAAAACACAGCTTTATTTCTGCTTAAATTAACCAGTTAAATTAATGTTGTATGTTGTTAAAGTAGGAAACAAGAATACATCAACAAACATTGTTTAAATATGAATTTAACCCTAATTTAAGGTCTTTTAAATGGTTCATCAATTAGCAAAGCTTCTAGCTTTTAAGGTACATAACGAGTTTCCTTTAAATGATACATTATGCAATTTTAAATATTTGAAAACTGTAAATAAACAACTTAAGTAGTTACAGTAAAAATGGCTGCAGGGGTTTTAAATATCAGTTTTCTTCATGAATGAAACTTAAAACAACTTAAACCTGTTGTGACGTCTGCAGGTGAAATATAAAGAAGCGGGAAAGAAGGAAGTGAATTCCTGCCTTTACTCTCTTCTCCCTGAAACTCTGGCGACGCAACACGCTAAAGAGGCTACGGAGCTGCTCAGAGAGGTGAAGCTTCACCTTCATCACCTTCATCACCATCATCACCTTCATCACCTTCATCACCATCATTTTTAATACATATAAAGTACTTTTATATGATTTATTGTTGTGTGCAAACATGAGACTCGACTTGAGTTTTAAAAAACTTTACCAGCTGCACATAGACGTTAAATCAAACAGTTAATAAATGTTTTGATAAAGATTATTGATTTGTTTGATTATTGATTATTGTTTCTGCAGAATAAAGACAGCGTGAAGAAGGAGATGTCCAGCTCGCTCTACTCGACGCTGCCCGACACGTCAGAAACCCACTTCGCCAGAGAGATGACGGACATGCTGAGCGAGGTGCCAACATCCATAAACATCAGATATTCATTTTAAATTAGATTACATCAGATTAGATTAGATTAGATTAGATTAGATTAGATTAGATTAGATTAGATTAAAGTAGATTAGATAAAATTACATTAGATTAGGTTGGGTTAAATTAGATTAGATCAGATTAGATGAGAAGGAATAAAATTACATTAGATTGGATTAGATTCAATCAGATTAGGTTTAATCAGATTAGTTCAGATTAAAGTAAATTAGATTACATTAGATCAGATTAGATCAGATTAGGTCTGATCAGGTTAGATTAGATTAGATATAGATGAGATGACATTAGATTAAAGTAGATTATATTAGGTTAGGTGAGGTTAGATTAGAACAGATTAAAGTAGATTATGTTAAATTAGATTAGATCCAATTAGGTTGATTGATTAGATTAGAGGAGATTAGATTAAATCAGATTAGATTAGGTTAATTTAGATTTAATTAAATGAGATGAGATTTGATCAAATTAGAATAAATGAAGTGATTAATTAATTAATTAAATCAGATGAGATTTCTCTAAATGTGTCTAAAAAGTCTCGATATGATTTAACGAGTGTAATCTCCAGATTAAATGAGATGTTGTAGACGTTGAACATGAACACTGATCCGAATCCTTAAATCCGGTCAGAAACACTCAGCAGGTCATCAGCTCCTGGTTTCTGATGTTTCCATCATCAGTCGTGTCATCACAAGTGTAATTATCATCAGAAAAGGATCAAAGAGGTTTTCTGTGTTGCAGCCTTGAATCTCAACGTCGTCGTAGAGATTACGGACCTCACTAATGAGTCTCAGCTCGCCGTCCGATCTGTGAAGACACAAAGACGTGTTCATCAAACACTCAGGATGAAAAGACAACTGTTTAAATAAAATGACAAAACACAAAGAGCAGAAATAAATACTAAAACCACAAGATAAGATTAACAACTGAAAGAAAAAAGGTTAAAATTATTGTATTTATGTTTATTTATATGTCATTTAACCCTGAAAAAACGTTGTTTTCTGAACCAATAAAGGTTTTTTTTAACAGTAGCAGGTTGTTATTCAACATCACAGAGACGAATTCCTGTTCACCTACCTGGAAAACAAAATAATCTGTCGAGAGACGTTAATCCTCATGTTTTTGGTTTTGTGTTTTATAGAATAAGTACAAAGAAAGCGGGAAGAAGAGCCGCTCTCAGAGTATCTATTCTCAGCTGCCGGAGACCGCTGAGATGCAGTTCGCTAAATCCATCTCTGAGCTGCAGAGTGAGGTGAGGAATTCATTTATTTTTCTTTAAAAAAAAAAAAAAAAAAAAACGCTTCTCATACAGCAGAACCTGCTTTCTCCCTTTAAACCAGTGACACAGAGAAACCAGTACTGAGGATAAACTGGTCAGGTCACATTTCATAGTCCAGTTAGATTGAATTTAAAGACAACAAAACTCTGAATGTGGCCTCTTATTCCTTTCTTTATTATTATGACATTTAGGTTAACGTGATATTTCAGTCCTGGTTTATTTGGTTGCTATGGTAACAGCAAGTGCAGTTAAATGCAACAGCAAACTTTCAAGCAGCGACTTTGTCAGAAATGCAACATTAGAGCAGCTGCTGTGTTTGTTTACAGAGCAGCCAAACAAACTCATGTTGTTTTAATGAAGCTGATCGATAAGTACAGGACAGCAGTTTTTACCCAGTAACAGGAACTGGTTAGCTTCCCATAACATCGCTATCACTCACTTGGAAAAATTAAAACTGATTCCCAATAAAAGCTTCTCAGTGTTTCACCAGTTGAATGCTTTTAATGTGAAGCAGCAGCAACAGGAAATGCTGTGTTAGCATTAGCGGTAACTTAATACAGTTCTGATAAAGCTGTAGGAGAGTGAACAATGAGCCTGATATCAACTGAGAAAAATTAAATTAACAGTTAGACTGAATCTCTCGTGTGTAGGAAGGTAATTCCAATCCAGCACAGGAATGATGGAGTCCGCTACTACAAATGAAAACTACTCCTGTACATAGTGAGGTCGTTACAGAATATAAATACATTAAACTACTGTTGCTGAAAAAGTACTGACCATAAATAATACAACCCCGTCTCACCATCTGCGTACAAACAACACGACTTTACACTTTCAAATTGTGTGCACCAATTTAACACCACGTTGTTAAACATTTCACGTGTCATTTAACGCCGTTGGTTAGGTTTAGATACAATTAACCTCCTGGTAAGGGTCAGGGAAAGATCATGGTTTTGGTTAAAACACTAAAATGCAGTAAAATTGTCAAAAATGCCAGACATGATGTTAAAAATGTCCAGCTTGTGGTCTCCAACAGTGCTCTCCTTTTTGCCAGCTGATTATCTATCATCCACCCAACCTGCCTCCTCCTGATAAGGCAAAAATCACCTTTAAAAAGGAAATGAAGTCGTATTATATGACGTCACTTCCCTGGGAAGGGTCGGCGTCTGCACCGCACGCAATTTGAAAGTGTTAAGTCGTGTTATTTGTCCGCAGATTGAAGAGAACAGACTGAATAATATCAAAAACAAGGTTTAATTTCAAGGATTAGAGATTATAACTTTAAACTGTTCAATGTGGACTTACTGTACTGCAGTGAGCTTAAATAATGAGTCTTATTTTTATGAATTAAATTAAAGTTCTCAGGTGTCGGTTGTGTGTCAAGATTCATACGTCTGCTGATGATTTGAATGTTTGTCATGTTTCTTCTTCTGACTTTGTTTCATTTAATTCATTTCAGATGAAATACAAACAGGGAAAGAAAGACGTGTCCAGCTCTCTGTATTCTACTCTGCCTGAGACTCTGGAGACGCTGCACGCCAGAGAGGCCTCCGACCTGCAGAGTGAGGTAAAAATACTACATGTAGTACACGCAGTACACATTATCAACATGCACACCCACACAGTGACAAACATCCGTCCTCCGCTCCATCCATCCATCCATCCATCGCTCTGTCTTTTAATAGCTGGATAACACTCTGTGCTTCTGTTTATGTTCAGCTGAAGTACAAAGCGGCGATGAAGAACGGTTTTAACTCCAGTCTGTTCCACCTGCTGCCTGACACCATAGAGACGGCCCACGCTAGAGAGGTCTCCGAGCTCCTCAGCGAGGTACAGTAACTACAGAAGAAGAAGAGGAAGAAACAAAGAGAGTTCACTCACAGCAGCATCAGCTTTAATAGGAACCTCCTCCTCTTCCTCCTCTTCCTCCTCTTCCTCTTCCTCCTCAAGGGATTTTCTTTTACCTGGTTAATAAAGCTGCTGATCAAAACCAACATTTCTGTCTTTTCAGGTGAAATATAAAGAGGACGGTAAGAAGGAGATGAGCCTCAACTTGTACTCTGTGATGCCGGAGACCATCGACAGTCAGCACGCTAAAGAGGCGTCAAACCTGCAGAGTGAGGTATTCAAACACGTTATTACTTCTTGCTCCTTCGGTCCTTTTGGTGCTTATTTCCTCTTTCATGTGGCCCCCTGAGTACGTCAGTCCTCTATGTTCTACATTTTGAGGGTTGGAAGATCATCCCACTGCAGTTGAAGTCAAAAATACTTAAATCAAATGATAACTTCTGTTTCTTGTAAACATTTTTAAGACAAATACAGATCGTAGTGCACTCTCCACTCAGAAATTAATTGTGTAAAAGTGTCTAATTATCTATTGATGTTTTAAGACAGTTCTGGTATTTTTACTCTGGGCTTTAATTTTCCCAGTTTTTGTCATCATTAGAATAAAACTTTCATCGCTTTCTTCACTATAAAAATCTTCAGGAGTGATGTGTTCCCATTTACACACATACAGCCGACTCTGATGCTGCTGATGTCATCTCGACGGCCGAAGAGCAAAACCTCCGATCTGAAAAATGCACTTTTTTGAGAAAACTAAAAAAAACTTGTTTTCTTGCAGAATGCTATTTTTTAAGGACACCTAATACATAAAACACTGTTTTTGGACTATATTATTATATTATGTGATATTAATGCCTCGCAAAGTGCAGATAGGAGCTTTTGCACTTGGTGCAAGTTGGAAGAGGTTCTACAAAACGATGCTCTAAATTAAGTTGATAATTATAAATAAAATTAAGTTTGTTTTCAGGTAAAAAGATGTAGTAAATGTAATAGTTACTACATTGTAGTATACTAGAGTCAGAATTCCTTAAATTCAGTGTATTTGCTTCCTCGTCCGCTGGAGATTAATGTTCAGTGATTCGTGCTGCAGCCTCTCTACACATCCAGAGACTCTGTGTTGTGTTTTTGTTTTGTTGTGTGACTTTTCTGTCACAGCGAAGGGCGGGATTATCTTGCAGACAGACTGAATATGAGCAGCCTTCTTTGTTCTCATCATCCAATCCGCCAATCAGAAAATTCTGCCGATAGGAGGTTTTGCGCTTTGGCCGTCGATATGACTTAAAATATGCAGTGAACCTCCAAAGCAAAATCTAGCTACAAGGACCCCATCACGGTTCACACCAGACCTGTTCTGCACTTCTGCACGCACAGGTTTCTGAATGATGGCAAAGTATCTGCATTATAAGAATAATACTTTTTTGCCACAGTGAGATGTTGAAATGATATAAATGATATAAATGTTATACAAAGAAGAAATGTGATGCTGGAGCGGTCTGTTTTTCTGCAGCATGTGATTTTGCCTCCTGTCTGCTGCAGCTGAAGTATAAAGAAGGTCTGAAGCAGAAGATTCAGAGCAGTTTGTACCATCAGCTCCCAGAGACCACAGAGACACAGCTGGCCAAACAGCTGTCTGAGCTGCAGAGCGAGGTACAAGGACGGACTTTAAATATTATATCAGGCTGAGCAAAGTATTCCACAGAGCCCCGAAAGCCTGACAAAACTAAAATATATTAAGAAAGTGTTGCTGTTCTTTGATAGTGTTGAGAGTATGTTGGTTAGTTTATGAACGAGGTGTTCAGAGGATGAAAAAGAAATCAAATGAAAGTGAGTTTTCTAATTTTTAACTAATTTATTTAAACTCAATGTAGGCAAAAGAGCATGTAGAGGCTACTTGGAGTGTATTACCACCACATTCTTAACATGGAAAGTGATCGTGTTCATTCAAAATTGCAGAGAAAGTACAAGGAGGCGGGTAAGAAAGAGGCGAACACCTCCCTGTACTCTCTCCTGCCTCACACCATGGAGATGCAGCACGCTAAAGAAGCCGCAGAGCTGCTCAGCCAGGTAACGGCGTCTCCTACTGTTATCTGAGAAAAATGTGGACAGTCGTTTGATTTCTGTGAGTTGTTGTAAATCTGTTATTACTGATTTATCTTATCCAGCTGCATCATGAGTAATAACTTCCTGTCAAAACATAGAATCTGTCAGTTTAGCTGTGGGTCGAATGTTTTTACTGTTACTTAATCAAAGCCGTCCTCATTCACCTCCCTTCGCTTGTTGTTATTTCTCAGATTAAGTACAAAGAGAGCGGGAAGAAGGAGAGGCCAGTGTCCTTCTACTCCACTCTGCCCCACACGATGGAAACCAGCTTCGCCAGAGAGATGACTGACATGCTGAGCAAGGTGAATGAAAACCCCAAAACATCCTTCAGTCACCTCTCAAAGAGCCACAAAACCTAAAACCCACAACAACTGTTTACATGACTTAGATAATATATTCATAAATGTTCACACAGTGTAAGTCTCCAGTTTTAGATGAGGTGAGGTGAATGAATGATATATTCACACACAGAGTTAAACTTTGTCAACATTTTACTAAAAGATGAATATTTTATAAATGTAGTTACAGTGTTAGTGTAGCTACTTGAAATAGTTTGATTTAAAATGTGTAAAAAACCTCACTGGACTCTAGAAAGTTTCCTGGAAATAACTAATTTTGTACTAATTATGGGAAAAAACATGCCAAGTTTTTAAAGAACTGCTCCATTTAAACCAAAGTAAATATTAATTTATTTATTACATGGTTTGTTTTAAGAAACTTCCAAAGAAACTGTCAGTAAATTATTAAATTATTATTTAAGGATTTATGGACCCTTTACAATAAAATATTAAAGTTACCTTCAATACAGCAGCTTCTATTTTATTCCTCTCATGTCAGCATCTTTTATGCTCTGAAAAGCTCAGTTTAAGGATCATTTAAACATCTACACCAAGTTGTAAGCTAACTAAGCTAACTTGCATGACTTTAACTCTAGCAGAAAACTAATGCACAAGGAGAACATGCTTAAGATATATCTGCTGATATTATATATTTTTCTTGCTGTCAACAAATCCCATTAAAAGACCAAAACCAACAATGAACTGATCTACTAACAAGTATTAAGTGTGATATATATCTTATTCCTCTGTGCTGTAGACCTCTGCTGTTGTCACACACACCGTCCTGCTGCCAGAAATACTCACTAGAGCACCAAATGTGGATTAATACGCCTCTGAAAATAGTCCCTAACAAATGCTCTGTTTCCTCCAGTTTGTTTTCAGAAGTTACTGTGGGTTGGGAGGGAGGGAGGGAGGGATTACCCTTTGTTAGCTACAGGGTGATAAGTATCTCAAACATCCAGTCCAATAATGGATTTTTCAGCAAACTAATTGAATAAGTTGAATGGTACCGGCATCATCTAAAAGTTTATTATCATTATGAAGATTCAATCTGCTCATTTGAGAAAATAAACGCAACTTTAGTTTATCTCAATTGCTTGAAAAATCCCTAGAAATGGTCTGCCTGGTTGTCCATTGTGATTTGACAGATCGTTATTAGTATCGGACTTAACTGGAATGTTTCCAAACTGTTGCCTCCTTCACACTATAGTGGGATATATTATGTTATTATTATACTTTGTTATTTTGTGTTGTTATTGTAACAAAATCTGTTATGTCTTTTTCTTTGGAATTAAAACAATTGATAACAAAAAAAAAAAGAAATTACAGAGACTTTTTAAAAAATGGAACTATACATTTACAAGGTGTTTTTAAAGATTTACATCTTCAGTAGTAAACAAGGTGCTGACAGACAGTAGAGAAGTCAGAACCTACTGAGAGACGGACTAACACATTGTTGGTTTTTGTGGGATTTGTTGTTTTTGTGGGACCATAAGAAACATAGAACAAAGCAGCCTTATCCTTTAAAAGAATGATACACTATCAAGATGATGTATCAGTACTGTTGCCGTGGTTACTTGCAGCCTTGTGTACTGATTTGGAACCTGTTGACTCAAGTTATGTTTAAGTTTAAGTTATATGTTTTACATTCATACAGTATAAACGTCTTTAAACATTAAACTGTAGAGGTGAGATTCAGTCAAACAAACTGAGCTGATTTCAAATAAGAAAGTGCAAATAAACAAAAGTTAAAAGTTGGACTAATGTGGGGAATAACACAGTGTTACTTCACTCTTGAACATAGAACGAGATGAAATAAACATGAGGTCTCCGACATGCAGCAGGGATCCTGGATGTGCTTCAGCTGAGAGCTCAAGTCTCCTTAAAATAACCGGAGAGCTGCAGGAAGAAAGAAAGCTGTTTGATTAGTTATAAATAATCACTAACACCATTATCTAATGCTCTCTGATGTTTATACCTTAGACTCTCATCACAGGACAGATTAGCATCAGAGACAGGATCAAAGGGGTATCGCAGTAATGCGCATTCAGTCGTTAACAATATCAGATGTGTTGCCGTGGAGAGATGGGAGACCGGATTTGTACCAAAAAATAAACTTTTTTGTCTCATTGTGATCCCCAAAGAGCTTCAGGGAGGCTGCACAGCTGTATATAAAACGATATAAAATACAACTATCACACCTGTTAGGAATTGCCAAAAAAAACACCTTCTGATCCAACCAAATCCAACGTTTTCTCTCCCAATATCAACTTTGCAACTCAGGATATCTGCCGATGCCGAGCAACGATCTGATAACAATTTCCCCTCAAAATTTGAAACTGTAAACCTCAGAGTGCAGAGCTTGAGATCATTTTTATGTTAAGATCAGAGACGTCCTGACACTAAAAACTGACTGTATTAATGTAACTGATTCACAAACAAACAGAATTTTTTACTTACAATAATGAAGAAACTATATTCGTTGATTGGTCTCATCTGGCCGACACCCAGTCTGTTTTATAAGTTCAGTATCTGCAGATCAAACTCATCTGTTTTGTGTCCTTCTCTTTCAGAACAAGTACAAGGAGGACGGGAAGAAAAGCCTCTCTCAGAGTTTCTACTCTCAGCTACCGGAAACGACGGAGACTCAGTTCGCTAAAACCATGTCTGAGCTGCAGAGTGAGGTGAGGGAGGGAGTTATGTAATGAAATGAATCAAATGCCACCTTGCTCTGACAACAGGTGTCTGCTCACAAAGTATGTTGTTGTTAAAATCCTGCAGCACTGAAGCGGCTTAGTTAGCAGCATCTGGAAAGACTGAAAGTTTGTTTTATGTTGTAAGTTTGACTGCATAAAACAGTTGACTTAGTTTTGGAATTTATAATTTATCAGTTTATGATATGCTGTAGTTTTAATACATTTGGTGAATTTTTAAACCAGGCCTTAGCAAGATTTTCTTAAAAACATATTAAAGCTTTTAAAGCTGATTCCAGGTTCAATATCACAGCTATGCAGATGATACACAGCTTTATATTTCATTTGATTCAGGAGTGCTTTAGACTCCTTGTTATACTGTTAACGGTTAATCAACAGTAACAAGTGACCAAATTAAAAATATTTGTGTTATTGTGATGCTGATGCAGTTGTAACATAATTAAAAGCAGGTGAAGGTTTGAAACTAGTTTAAAACAATAAGTGAATTTTGGTTTCAGATGAGGTACAAAGAAGCAGGAAAGAAAGGAGCGATGAGCTGTCTGTACTCGACTCTACCTGAAACTCTGGATACACAACACGCTAAAGAGGCTTCAGAGCTGCAGAGTGAGGTACACACACACACACACACACACACACACACACACACACACACACACACACACACACAGCTCAAAGCATCCAACATCTGTCCACCTGTCTTTCGTTTACTCTCAGCCACATACAGTCTGCTCTGTGTGTCTCTGTTAGCCATTTCATTAATCTGGTTTTTCAATCTGTTTGAGTCTCCTGAGCTACATGCAAATCAGGGTGAATCTCACCCCTGTCCAGAGAGTAACGCTCCTGAAGGTGTTTGTTAACTGCCAAAAAGAAGAAGAATTTGTTTACTTTAGCGGTTTAGTTACAACAGTAACAGTTTAGCTAGCGTTATCTAAGAATATGAAACAAAAGCAGCAGATTACTGACTGTGGAGGACAGATTTACACCTTGCAGCGTACAACCTGCAAATAAAAGAAGCAGAAGCTAGCTGTAGCTAACAGCTAGCCATCAGCTAATACAAACACAGTATACAAGTATGACTCTTCTTGGCTGCATTAGCTTTTTTTGATTATTGGGACGTCTGTTTTATCCGCCCAGTGTAAAAATTTGGAGCTTGGTTGACAAATGACCAAAGTTAAAGGCTTTAAAATGTTTATCTGACCAAAACAAAAGACCTGTAAATGTCTCCAGCGAACCTGAACAAAGACTGAAAACCCAGAGCTTCAAGGATCTGTTTCAGAATGTAAAGGACTTTTCCTTAGCTGTTACTGTGTTCTTATTTCCTTCATCTTGTTCGCTGATTTCTTGGTATTTATACTGTAAAACCTCCAGATTTAAAGTGTTTTAACCATCTCTGCCATAGCTGAAGTACAGGCAGGGTTTGAAGAAAGACTCGAGCACCAGTCTGTACCACCTGATGCCAGAAACCATCGACACTCAGTTTGCCAGAGAGCAGACGGAGATGTTCAGTGAGGTACGACTGCGAAATGTTTCCATGTTGTTTGTCCCTCTCACAGTTTCAAACCAGACTTCGTATTCCAGATTTATCAAATAATGAATCAATAAAGTATTCATATATCAATATTTGATAGAATGAAAGGTGCAAATATGTGTATTAACCCATCACCAGACAGTTTCTGCTTGTGCATTCAGAGGCTTTTTGCTCAGTAAGAGCTGTTTAGACTCTTTTTCTCTCAGCTGTGACCCTGTTCTAACATTTATAAACTAATTTCTGAGTGTCTGAATGAGTGGTTTATTATCATTCTGGCTGTATATTATTTCTTCACAAGGTCAAATACAAAGAGGAGGGTAAGAAAGAGATGAGTGAGAACCTGTACTCTCTGGTCCCCGACGCCATCGACACCCAGCATGCTAAAGAGCAGACGGAGATGCAGAGTGAGGTGGGTGACTGTGGACCGAATATTCAATGTTCAGTTGATTTCATACTTTAACAGAATCACCTGGAGTCTTTATATGATTCAGGGATTTACCCTCCACATGCAGCACATTCACAAAAGATAAATAAAGTCTTTCAGATTGACTGAACTAAGAGATTTATTTACCATTGTCCTGTTTAATAGATTTAAACTTGTTCCTTTTCTGACTGCGTCTCCATGTAAAGTAGGTTGATGAAGCTGGTAAATTTGTGCCCAGAATGCAGTCAAAGCTCTATTTTGATAATACTGCATTCAGGTGAGTAAGGAAGAAAGAACAAGCTGGACCAAGAAATCCCCACAGGAAGAATAGACCCTGGATTTACTGAGATACTGATTCACACTAGATGAACAGTTGAATTAGGGATGCACGATATTGGATTTTTTGCCGATATCCGATATGCCGATATTTCCAACTCATTGTGGCCGATACCGATATATGCACATATTTTTACCAGCTGGCTGAGGAGACTATTATGCATGCAAGCATAGATTGTACCAAGTATGATCAAGAAAGACAATATATGAAGGAAGAACTTAGGAAGACTGAAAACTTTAATGAACCTGCCAAGTGGGAGCAGTAGAGTTTTCATTGAGTTTATTAGACAGACAGGATTAATGTGTAGGATTTAATCTCTGGTCCACACTCCGGAGCAGAAGGTGGCGGTAATGCACCTAATACACTGGTTGCCAACCGCCGTTATAAACCAAAAAGAAAAAGATGAAGTTTTTTATTTTTCAAACAGAGTGGTACATCCTGCCAGCCGAGGTGTTTCCTATCTGTGCACCTCGATGGACAGTTTCTTGTAACCAATCGGGGCTCGGTGGTCCAGTTGGATCCACATGGAGAGCCGGGGTTAACCTCCCAGCTAACGGTAGCCCCGGCTCTCTATGTGGAGCACCGAGCCCCAGTTTGTTATTCGGGTTAAGCTGGGAAGAAGCAGCTGGTCTGACGGGCAGCTGAGTGAAGTGGAGCCTGTGGAGGAAACACCGGGACCGTCTGGGTGAAACAGTCCATCAAGGGAAGAAGAGTCAGGCGGCGGAGGAGACGGCGACATATCGGCCTCTCATAGTCGCCAGAATTTGCTGATGCCGATATTTCATTTTAGAGCTTTTATCGGCCAATACCGATGACGTGCTGATAATATCGTGCATCCCTAGTTTGAATTGTACAGATAAAAACATAGCAGCTATTTTTGAGGCACATTCCAGTAAATTTGACGCCTTTTAGATCAGTTAAAATTAAATAAATGAATGATATAGTAATTCTCCACTAGGATTGTATTCCTGGAAGTGTGTAGACGGCTTTGAAACAGCATTAAAGTTTGTAAAGTTTCAATTAGAGTTTAGTTTAGCTGACTTTATAAGTAGTTGGAGATTTAAAGACTTATACTGACCTTTGTATTCCTGAAATCCTGACTGTGGTCCTGGTTGCCTTTTCATTATTGTTACCACTGTGCTGCCTTGGCGGACGAGGACACCAGTGTTTAAAATGTACTTCTCAGTTTTCTGACCCTTTACCTTTGAGCTCAGTCATCTCGATCGTGTCTTTCAGATTAAATACAAAGAGGCCGGTAAGAAACACGCGTCGACGTCTCTGTACCACCAACTGCCTGAAACTCTGGAGACGCAACACGCCAAAGAGGCGTCACAGCTACAGAGTCAGGTACGCACAGACACACACGTACGGTACATCATACATGCTTTGACTGCACTGATAATATATATAACAATATATATAACAAAAAGAAAAGAAAATCCCTTGTTGGTGCAGTCAAAGAAAGCTGATTCTTTGCAGGATTCAGTTCTCTCGAAGTTGATTCTTGGAAACTAAAAGCTGCCCTAAAGTTATGAAATCGCTGTAGAAACTTGACAGTTGAGGAGCTGAACTGTACTGGTTGGTTTTTTTTGCGTGTTTCAGCAGTGTCACAGGCATTGTTGCATCATTTTAAATGTCTCACACTGTGCCCCCCCACCCTCTCTGTGTCTTGCAGGTCTTGTATAAAGAGGCTGTCAAGAAGGATTTGTCATGTCCCGTTTACCACCAGCTCCCTGACACCATGGAGACGCAGTTTGCCCGAGAGATCACTGACATGCAGAGTCAAGTAAGAGCACGAAACTTCACGGGGAAGAGGACTCAAGTTCAGATCAGTTTTAAAGTCCTACAGCGTGTTAGAGATGAAAAAAACGGATCCATGATTTCTTAATTTTCAGTAATATTCTAGGAAGTTTCTTGGTGGAATTTGGTTTGTAGCCAATCAAATATTTACTCCTTACTCCTTTATTAGCTGCTTAGTGTTGATATCATGTTATTAGTGATAATTACGTGGTTGTTTTCTGTCTTCCGGCTCGTAGAATAAGTACAAGGAGAACGGGATGAAGAGCCTCCCTCTGAGTATGTACTCCCAGCTGCCGGAGACCGCTGAGACGCAGTTCGCTAAAACCGTCTCTGAGCTGCAGAGCGAGGTGAGACGAGAGAGAGAGAGAGACGATAAAACGTCGATAAAGCTTTACAAGCAAATGAACTCGTGCATGTATAGATACACCAATAAAACTGTTGAATTAATCTGAAGATACATGAAGTTAAAGCTGCACATTGATAGCTTGTAAGTGTGATTTAACTTCACAGACAGTAATTGGAGCCTCCAGACGTCTAGTAAGACTCTACATACAGGAGGCTGGTGAAGCTTTATATAAAAGGAGACAAAAAATTGTAGTTAGATGAAAAAGTTACTGCACCAAATCTTATTCTTAAACATATCTAACTTTAAAATGTGTCATAACTCAAACTGTATAAAAAATGTGAAAATCAAAATCAACCACCGCACACTGTAACGACTTTACTGAGACTTTATTAAGAGCGAACAACGTGTTTCACCTGCAGCTTCTTCAGGTTCGTTCAGTACGACTGCTGAGATAAATACATCTGAGTCACATGACTCATTATCACAGTCTTCATTTTCTCAAAGTGAACATTTTACAAAGGGCACGAAAATGAAAATATACATATTACAAAAAAACATGACGTGATTAATGTTACACAAAGTTACAAGAACTTTATATAATAATGTTTTATAATCCTGCGACCGACCAGCACCTGACTGAAAATACTGGCTGTGCATGAAGAGTTCTGTCCTTTTGTATAAAAATGTCTTTAAATGTTTGTTGTCTTGTTTTTTTTTTGTAGTTAAAGTATAAGAAGTCCAGGAGGCAGGACGCCGGCAGCTGTCTGTACTCTGTGATGGCAGAAACTCTGGATACTCAACACGCCAAGCAGGCCTCACAGATACAGAGCCAGGTACCCGAACCCGAACCCAGACCTAAAACTCTCTGTTTCTGACCTTAACCTACATTTGATCTTTACCTTATACAAAATCCCAGTTTGGCCTTCAGGAAACACATTTATTTTACCTTACAAGCATAATAATGTTTTAAAAAATGAAAGAATGCCTGAAATAATGTAGATTTGGTTAAAAATAGGAGGTGAAAAAGCCAAAAACTTAAATAAATGACGAACATTTCTTCAAAATTCACCAGTTTTGAATATTCCATTGTTACACTTACATTATCTGAGAAACTAAACGCCTTCCAAACCTGCAGATGATCCACAAACAAACTCATGACTCATGTCGTCCCTGCAGTTGAAGTACAAGGAGGACGTGCAGAAGGAGATGTCGTCCAATCTGTACTCCAGCCTTCCTCAAACCCTCCAGACTCAGCTGGCCAAGGAGGTGACGGAGCTGCAGAGCCAGGTGACAAACACTCAGCGGGAACCTTTTTCTCTTTAGTTACAAGTGTAGTAAAAGCTGTAATCATTTTCCTGTTTTTGCGATCAGTCCTTGAACACAGCAGCATTAAGGAGTCTGAATCAAAGACGCTGGTGATTGAAAGCTGCTGCAAAAACTCTGAAATATAAGATAACAGTGTGATCGATTAAAAGCCCAAATTACTTAAATTCATAAGAAGAAACCACTCATCAGTATGAACATTATATCACATAACAACAGTTCTGTCATGTGCATGTAGACGTTGCTTGAAATCGGCAAATGTCACAGAGCAGCATCTCGTCCAAAGCTGCAGCTCAGGCCGTTAAACTGCTAGTTAATTACAGTTCTTTCCTCTTCGTGACCTTTGAGTTTTCTCCCTAAATGTTAGTCCATGCTGGGCTGTCGCACAGTGTCTCCTCTACAGCCGTCATGTCTGAGCAGGAGGAGGAGGAGGTTGTTCCAAAAATAAAGATGTTACTCAGGCAGAAAAAACAGGACGTCTGAACGTTGAAGCTACGTGAAACCGAAGTTCCAGAGCGGCCGCAAGATGCTTCCTTCAAGAAAACGTTTATTGCACTTAAATCAGCAGAAAAGCAGTCAATAAGATAATCCAGAACTGCTCATTTGTCCTCTTGTTTCAGGAAGTTAGTTTGTAATTTCTTTAATTTATTTATTTACTCTGTGTTCAGTCTAAATTCACCATAACGTGGCTGCATGTTGGGTTTCCACAAGGAAGAAGAATGTGTATCTCTGGTTCTGCTGCATCGATTATGATCCTTTTTGTCCAATAGCGAGTCCAACAATGTTATAGAAATGCTTGTTTGTTTGTATGTTTATGTGATGCAGGTGAAATATAAGGAGGGCTGTAAGAAGGAAGCGTCGTCCGCTCTGTACCACCTCCTCCCCGAGACGGCGGACATGTATTTCGCCAAACAGATGTCAGAGATGCAGAGCGAGGTGCAGCGACGCTCTGCTCATTCTATCCACTCATTAATATCATATCTACACTCTTTCAACGCAGCGATGTTCTATGTTGTGTCTTTTTCTTTCAAGGTTAAGTACAAGCAAGAAAACGAGGATCTGCCCAACACTTTATACTCTCTGATGCCTGAAACTCTGCAGACTCAGTTTATTAAAGAGATGAATGAGACTCACAGCGAGGTGAGAAACTCTCTGTGTTCTCGTTAAAGGACCTGATCCCGTCTTTAATCTTTTGAAGCTTTGATGAGTGCACAGGATAAGATGTTACTGTCCTTTCCGCCTACTTCTTTGCTTTGAGAAGATGAAAAGTGATGGGCAGTGGGACTGGATGATGATTGACTGGATCTGTGTTGTAGTTTCTTAAAGGGGCAAATGCTCAAAAGCAGCTCGAGGATGTTTTTACTGAACATTCTTCACATTTTCACATGATTCCTGCTGTCAGTATCAGTCGTCTCAGCACCAGAAGGAATAAACTGGACGAACTCTAACTAACAATCAGGTTTTTTTAATATTTCCATATTTTTTTTGGTTGCACAACTGTGAAGAAGCAGCTTAAATAGCTTAAATAGTAAATGAATGTAATGTTTTTAAGGTTCTGCTGCATCACAAGAACTTCCCAAATCCAGCTTCTTAACATTATTATTTGTGCTTTTTTTTGTTGCAACGATTTCCATATTTACAGAAAAAAAAACAATTTGCTGGTGACGAGTGAGTCTCACCAAAAGATGATGTAGCACAGATAAAATAATGTAAAGGACACATATTGTGAACATTTCCAGCTCTATATTTATATTCTGGGGCTCTACTGGAATAAAAACTCCTTATTTATCTTCTACTGGTCCTTTATGCAGCCCCTCAGTTCAGCCTCTGTCTGAAACAGGCCGTTTTAGCTCCTGTCTCTTTAAGGCCCCGCCTCCTGATGAGCCCACTCTGTTCTGATTGGTCAGCTTCAGGAAGCTTCCTCCAGCTCTGGAGGCTACGTAAACAAACTATAGTAGCAGGATTTCACTTCTTTTTCTCCTTCTTTACTTGAAATATAAACAAGATGAACCTCAGAAACAAAGATTACAGAACAGATGAATGTTTATGACTCGTGTGACAAGCTGATGTTTTCTCATCTGGAAAATAAAAAAAAAAGAAAACATTGAGCAGCATTTCTACCTACATTCACCTCAAGTTTGGGAACTTTGACCATGTTAAACTTCTAACATAATAACAGGATATAAATAACAGAAAACCACAATAATCTGAATTCATCCCCTTTAAGATTAAACTACAGTGTGCTCTGTAAGGTCCTTTAATGGCAGCAGTCACAGTATATGTCTGTAGTTGTCACATGTGTGATGTAAAACGTGCTGCTGTTGAAATAATCTCTCAGTGTGTTGGGTGACAGACAGCTCAGAGATAAGGAGGTCTGGATTTAACTCTGAACCTGTTCACCACTCAGCTAATAAACACAAACTACACACGACAATAAACTGAACGTCTGTCTGATCTCTCAGGATGTCGTCTTAGATTTATCACAGTTTGAAATGTGTCAACCACGTCGGGTTTAACAAGACCTAAAACTGAAATCCTATCGGACAACAGCTGATAAAGCCTCCTGCTGATGTCACAGTGTGGTTGCTATAACGACCACCAATAGTATGCAGAGCTGATAACGCTGGTTGTTGAAGATAGTTGACATTTTTAGATGTTCAGAGGAAGAAAAGTTTCACACATAAGAAGAACTGCAGTAGGTTTAATATTTCAGAGAGCAAAGTGTGTTTGTTACCAGTGTGTTCATTTACTGACACTGTGTGTGTGTGTGTGTGTGTGTGTGTGTGTGTGTGTGTGTGTGTGTGTGTGTGTGTCAGGTGAAGTATAAGCAGGCAGGGAAGCAGCAGACGGCGTCGCCTCTTTACTCCAAACTGCCTGAAACTCTGGAAACCAAACACGCCAAAGAAGCTGGTGAACTACAAAGTGAAGTGAGTCTCTCTTCCTGTTCATCTTTTACACTTTACCTCTCTCTGTTTCTTCATTTATCTCTTTTTATTTCTCTCTCTCACCTTCTTTTTATTCAGTTTCTTAACAAAAACAAACCCCACTTTGCTCCTCTTTCCTCACTAAACTCTCCCTGAACAGCGTCGTCTGACTGTACAGCTGCACGACAGAGACGAGAGGAGCTGATAGTGTTGTTGAAATGCTCGTCCAGGTCTCCTTCTGTTAACTCACAGCAATAATCTTTATAAGCTGCAGTCAGTGTTCTTGGCTTTGCCCTGGATTTTGCCTCTCAGGCTGCATACAGATAGTGGTGGAAGATCTGCAGACTCAACTCAGGGCTGAAAGAGAGAACTGTGTGTTTTTGGGGGAAATTTTAATTAATCTGTTTGTTTGTTTTTAAGATTATTTTGTAGCATTTGTGCTTTTATTTGATAGTTGAAAGCACAGAGAGACAGAAACATGAGTAGAGAGAAGAGTGTGACTCACAGCTGGAATCAAACTGCAGACATCAGTTTATAAATCGATGTGTCGATCCACAGGAAATGTATTATTCATTGTCTGGACCGGACAAAAGAAGACATTTGACGTTGCATCTTTGGCATCTTTGTGAAACAGTGATTTTTCACCACGACGATGAATTGATTAATCGATAATGAAAAAAATCATTGGCAGCCCTCACAGACGTTGCAGTTCTGCAGTTTGCATCTTAACCAGCTGACTACCATTAATCCACACGTCATATTCTCCTAGAACGATGCTCTTTAGTAAAGATGCAGATATAAAATAAATAAATAAAGTATCAGTAAAACTAAATTATTAGTAGTATTATTGATAAACACTTCAGTTGTTCCTTCATAGATTTATATAAAAGTGTATAAATCCTCTGATTCTTTGTTCCTGACAGAAAAGGTACAAAGATGAAGGAAGGAAGGAGATGACATCGTCTCTGTACTGTCAACTCCCCGAAACCTCCGAGACACAGTTTGCTCGAGAGATGACAGAGATGCAGAGTGAGGTAGAGAACACACACACACACACACACACACACACACTAACACACACACACACACACACACACACACACACACACACTAACACACACACACACACACACACACACACACACTAACACACACACACACACACACACAGAGAACACACACACACACACACACACACACACACACACACACACACACTAACACACACACACACACACACACACACACAGAGAACACACACACACACACACACACACACACACACACACAGAACACACACACACACACACACACACAGAGAACACACACACACACACAGAACACACACACACACACACACAGAACACACACACAGAGTACATACACACACACACACACACACACACACACACACACACACACACACACACACACACACACACACACACACAGAACACACACACACACACACACACACAGAGAACACACACACACACACAGAACACACACACACACACACACAGAACACACACACAGAGTACATACACACACACACACACACACACACACACACACACACACACACACACACAGAGAACACACACACACACACACACACACACACACACACACACACACACAGAACACACACACACACACACACAGAGAACACACACACACACACACACACAGAGAACACACACACACACACACACACACACACACATACACACATACACATACACACACACACAGAGAACACACACTTTAATGATCAACAGTTCAGATGTCTGTTGTTCTTGTTCTTGTCTTCATCTTTAAATAGTTGAAGTCATCCAGTAAAATCAAACAGGACTGTTTATCAAAGCTTTTGTTCACAGTTGTAAAGGTCAAACTCTCTGTGCTTCAACTGATGCTGGTTTGTATCAAACCTGAAAACTGATGTGAACACAGCAGTGAAATGAAAGTTGAGACGACATTCACAGTCGTTGATCTCTGTTAGTTCTTGGAGACAAACCAGTTTTGTTTATCACTGGAAACAGTTGAATTAATGCAACATATACACAGAATATGGAATAAAGCTGTTATCAGCTGTGAGTCTTACATTATTCACTATGAAACTGCTGCTTCTAATTAGCAAGTTAACCTCAAAGAAATAAGGAAAACGTTGCTGTTTGTAGTTTTCCCAGCATGTTTGTACTGATATCAAGTCTACAGAAGAGACCATTAATACGTTTGTGTCTAATTGTCTTCAGAACAAGTACAAGGAGAGCGGGAAGAAGAGTCAGAGCGTCAGTGTTTACTCTCAGCTGCAAGACACCAACGAAATACAGTTTGCCAAAGCTGTTTCTGAGTTACAGAGTGAGGTAAGATTCTTTAACTTTAATGCACTAAAAGCTTCGTTAGAACACAGTTACAGCAAGTTTTTCATGATTTTCTGAAAGTAGGACAATCGTTGCAAATCATGATGACTCAGCTCATGATTCCCCCGTGTGACTGTAAGACGGATGATGATGCTTTTTGTCGTTTCTCTTCATGTTTTATGTATTTTAGTGTCTCTGTTCTGTGTTTTATCGTCTGCAAGACTCGTTCCCCAACATTTTGACCAAAACTGACACTGAACAACACTCTGTTGTATTCCTGAAGAGTGACCCCTTTATTAAAATGACATGAGAACGTGTCTCTTTCTGTGGAATAACGTCACCCCTCAGCGTTTAGACCTTTTTATACGTTCTGTTTCTTATTTTCTAGATTAAATATAAAGAGGCGGGGAAGAGAGAAGCGTCCAGCTCTCTGTACTCGAAGCTGCCTGAGACTCTGGACACTCTGCACGCTAAAGAGGTTTCACAGCTGCAGAGTCAGGTGAGTATAAATACAGTATGATGTGTTCAGGTACCGTCTAGTGTTCACCTGGTCGCCGGGTATCTTCAGCCTCCTTCACACCTTCTAATCCTGATTTGTTCTCCGCT
The DNA here is from genome assembly GCF_963924715.1 of Thunnus thynnus. Classification (NCBI taxonomy): domain Eukaryota; kingdom Metazoa; phylum Chordata; class Actinopteri; order Scombriformes; family Scombridae; genus Thunnus; species Thunnus thynnus. The sequence goes on along the minus strand of NC_089537.1, from coordinate 2,838,173 downwards.
ACCTCTAAGAGTAAATCTACTTTTGCACATGTGGACAATTGTAGGTTTTTTTTTACTATTAAGACCTGAAATGTGAACTTGAAATTATCAAAAAAATCTGAATTGTGTCTATTTCCCGTCTGTTCTGCCGTCTTTGTGCAGCTGAAGTATAAGCAGGACGGTAAGAAGGAGGTGAACGGATCTCTGTATCACCAGCTGCCTGAAACCACAGAGACTCAGCTGGCTAAAGAGCTGAGAGACGTTTACAGTGAGGTGAGGAACACACACACACACACACACACACACATTTCAAGTGTTACTATGATAAATACGGAAAAACTAAGCTGTGTGTGTTTTCTGTTGCAGGTGAAGTATAAAGAAGACGGTAAGAAGGAGTTCAGTAAGAACTTGTACTCGCTCCTCCCTGAGACGTTAGAGACACAGTTTGCCAAACACGTGTCAGAAATACAGAGTGAGGTGAGGACCCTGAACGCCTCACAGAGTTTGTTTTTTGTGATAATTGAAGACAGACATCGTTCAATTGAAATCACTTGAAATATTTAAGAACAGTAAAACTATTTTGTGTCCAAAGATGAATAAATATATGAAAAAATATATACACATAAACATACAGTCTAAATACAGACACTGAGGTTCAAAAGCAACAAGCAGAGATGTGATAAAGTTCTCTCTAACTCTTTTGTTTCAAGCTAAAATACAAAGAAGACAAAGAGGATCTGTCCAACACGTTGTACTCTCTGCTGCCTGAAACTCTGGAGACTCAGTTCATTAAGGAGATGGCTGAGACTCACAGCGAGGTGAGAAACACGCTGCCTTTCTATTCATCATGTTGTGAAAACATAAATCTGTTTCATATTTTAGAGACTTGCCTCCAATTTTGGGATGAAAAGCTGGTCAGCACAAGATAAACCAACAACAGATAAGACCAACGTTATTCTATATTTTTCTTCTGCAGTAATTATGTTGGTTGAAGTTTTGCATCAAAAAAAAAATTTTGGTTTTGCAACTAAAGTGACATAAACTCATAACATTATAGAAAGAACCATACGGAGAAATAAAATGTTTCTTTACCTTTAACTCGATCCGGTCTGTTTGTTATTGTGTCTCACCAAGTCTCGTTCAAGGAGAAGTCTCATTCTGAAATCTCACGAGAGTTTGTAGAAATCAGCTAAATATTCAGCCATGACTTTGAGAATCTACAACGTCTGTAGTCCAACACAACAAACTCGTCTCTCTGACTCTGTCACAGCTGAATAGTCGACGGCATCAAGTGAAAGTTAAAGAAAAAGGTTTTATTTGTCTGTGTGGTCTTTTCCTTAACGCTGTCAGACATGTCAGATTACATCACAGCCCTGTTTCACAGCTGCAGCTCTCTCACTCAATACTGGACCAATTTCAAAAACTGTCGTCCCCGTTAGTCACTTAGACACAAAAAGATGGAAAAATAGAGTCCTGGTTGAAAAATACCAGTTTCCCCTTTAAGCTTCTGTTTGAAGCTGAAATCGGAGAATCGAAGGCGAAGAGTTCGTCGACAGATTTAGTTCCAAAAAAAAACCCTCTGAAAGATAACAATCAGCTCTTGGGAGGAAAAAGTGACTCATCATCTTATCATCATGAGTCAAAAAAAAAAGTTATTCTGTTCTTTTTATTTCCTTTAATGCTCAGTTGACTCACGTCTGTAATTAACAGTAAACTTGCTGTTTGTTAGGGTGAAGACTTGGTTTCAGGTTAGTGTTAGAATAAGAATCAAGGACTCAGTGGAAGTCGATGCAGTGTCCTAAGTGTGTGTGTGTGTGTGTGTGTTTCATCACGAGCACTCCAGTGTGTTAACACACTGCAGATAAATGACTACACTCGTCTATTTTGGTCTCTTTATCAGAGTCACATTCAGAGCTGCTGGATTCCTCCCTCGCTCTCTCTCTCTCTCTCTCTCTCTCCTATCCGTCTCTCTTTCATCCCTTTCTCTCTCTCTCTATCTGCTCTCCTCCGGTGTCTCTTCTCCTTCAACTCCTGGGTTTATTTCTTAATGTTAATATAAATAACAGCAGTACTTCTCTCTCTGTTTGATGTTTGATTAAATGTATTCCAAATATATTTTTCATCTTATCATATTCTGATATCTGTGGCGAAGGAGAAGCTGTAAAAATGTAAATGAGGATCATGAAACAAAACAGAACTTTGTCCTGTTTTTCCTCCTGCAGGTCAAGTACAAGGAGGCGGGAAAGAAGGAGGCCAGCAGCTCTCTGTACCACCTTCTGCCCGAGACTCTGGAGACGCAGCATGTTAAAGAGCTCAGCGAGCTGCAGAGCGAGGTACTCTTCACACCACATGTATTATTCACACTCACTTATTCACATTTCATGATGAATACATGTTTAATATTTGAGCATCCAAACATTATAAGAGTGATTTCTTCTCCTTATTTATAATCTAACGTTTAGATTATTAAATAAACAGCAGGGTTAATCTCAGTTTGCTCTGCAGCCTGAAAAAAATGAAACAGTTCAGACGTTATTTGGGTGTAAAGACACATTCGTGACCTCTTGTCCTTCCTTCGCTCTGCACACTCACCGTCTCGCGTCTCTCAGAGTCACACAGAAGCTCCGACTGAGCGCGGCGTCGCTCTTCAAAGAATTATGAATATCTTGTACTTTGAAGACGCTCTCCTAATTGCCGAGGGTATCTGTGATGCCGTTTGTAGTTGGAACAGCGAAAGCAAAACAAAAAAAAACACAAAAAAAAGCATTATCTGAGGAACAGAAGAGTTTATGTAATGTAACTCAAATATTTAGCAGGAAGTCATAAGATGAGAGTCTGTAACTCTGGAGATGAGTGTTGCTTTCTCTCAATGTTAATTTAGTGGCTTTAGACCATTACAGCAGTGGTAGGAAAATGGCGGCCCGTGGGCCAAATCTGGCCCTCCAGCAAAAATATTTGGCCTCCTGATGAGAGCAGAAGTTTTGACTTTCAAAGTTGACATCAAACCTGATACATAACTTACAAATCTGCTGCAGATTGTTTGTTCCATCTGATCCTGTTGCACGGTTCTGTTTGATCAGTGCACAACACTGAAACAAGTCTAATAAACCAGAAATCACATTTTAATGAATTCTAACGCTGCTTTGACACTATTTGACCTGAACAGACAGGTGACGGCTGAACAGAAATGGTGGTTTGATGCTATTTTATGTTTCTAAGACAACAACAATAAACTTC